>NC_081426.1:91713855-91954319 GCF_949786415.1 Peromyscus eremicus
CGAACAGAGACCCACAGCTGGACAATGTGCAGAGAATGAGAGACCTTAGAACATTAGTCCTAGGTGAGATCGACGCACGTAAACTCAGAGACTGTGGCAGCATGCACAGGGCCTGCCCTGGTCTGCACCAGACATGGTCCCAGCATGAGAGGAGAAATGAGCACGTGCCCCCATCCTAACCCACAAACAATGTCTCTTTAACTGTGCTGGGGATTGAGCCCAGCTGTGCAAATGCTCTAGCACTGAACCATGGCACTACATTGTCCTTGTAGGCTGTGCTATAGTCTGTCAGCTGAATGTTGCTTTCAGTTCAGTGATATATAGTGATTCCATAGTTATAGTCCATTGTTCTGTCCTTAAATTCACAAGAGAGCTAAACTATACTGCAGAGTCTTTACACCTAACAATGTCAAGCCACCAAATTGGAGCATACACTGATGAGTAATTAAAAAGTTGGTTGTCTTTTGTCTAAGAACAGTGTTGTATACATAAAATTACAACATTAAGAGCTGAAGCAATAGGAACGTGAGTTTGAGGCCTCCCTGTGCTGCATAGCTAGACCCTATCTAAGAAGGAGGGAGGGGGGAAGAAGGAAGAACCAAAAATAATTGTATTCCTTTTTCATAACTTTTAGGCCTTTGTAATCCTATTAAACTTTTCTAAAATGTTCTGTAGAAGAAAAAAAACTCATAAAATATGCCTCAAATAAGAGCTTTGTGTAGCCTAATAAATTTAAGAAATAACACAATTTCCCATGTGTTCGATGATGGGAACCCCATTCACTTTGCACACTTCACTCCACAGATATTTTCCAGTAACACAGGTGCAAAGTGCAAAGATCTAATAAGAGTTTGTACTCAGCAGGAAGAGGGGAGGAGCCATGGTCAGTTCTTCTCCAATCCCAGAAGTTAACAAAAGAGTAATCTGGTGGTTTGCTGTGCTCTTGTACTTCAGGTTAATGGGGAAGAAGTAGCTGAAGCTGTGTACCCTAGAGGAAAATGCTCATCTTCTCAGATGAGGGACTTAACGGACCAGACCGAAACCAAAGGTAGTTTTCAAATAAGCCATCCAGTTACTGTAAATGATCTAAAAGTTCAGTAATCCCTCCTGTCACCTCACATGCTAACACAGCTTTAAAAGGAAAGATTATTGGGAGAAATGAAAGAATAAGAGACTATAAAACTAGCATTGTTGGTTGCATAATGTGCAGATCCGGTTTTCGCTCTCGGCTCTAAAATGACTTGGGAGGTTGAAAAGACAGTTACTGCAATTGATGTTTCCTGCATGCTGTGAGCAGCCTTCATAGACTACCAAATGCCTTACAAATTTTATATTGAGAGTATTTTATCGGGCCTGCTGTATCCTTAATCTTGAGAAGATAACATCTTTATTTTTTCATTAATGAATTATTTGACATTAATTTTATGAAATGAGCATCAAAATTGTTAATTTTTCATGAAAAGGTATATAGTTCCAATATCGGCCTTTGTTTTTTGTCTCTAAGCTGCATTTGTGTGGTTGCTCGTCACAGCAGCCAGCATACTTATAGAGGAAAAGGACTAGGTCACCATGTCTGTCCTTCCAAGGAGATACTGGCATTTAGGACTGAGACTGTCCCTTTCTCAGTACTTTTAAAATAAACTCCTGTTTTTCAAGAATCTGATTCCCAAGATGATGACATCTATGATGATCCTCAAGAAGCTGAAGTTATCCAGTCCTTGCTGGATGTTGTGGATGAAGAAGCCCAGAATCTCTTAAACCAGACTAATGCCACCAGAGGGGCCTATTTTCGAGGTCAGTGAACCAGATGAATAAATCAGTGTGCCCAGGAATTCAAGCACATGCATGGGGAAAAGTTGTTGAGTAAAACTGAATGATATTAGCAATACCTTCAGCAATTTCTAGACAGTGTTTTCAGAAATAAAATTTATTGTCTTTTCCTTGTTGGTTTGTGGGTGAGTGCCCTCATTAATGAGACTTAGAATGCATTATTGGAGGCGTACATGTAGCTGTGGGTAGAGTGCTTGACTAGCATGCATGAAGCCCTAGGTTCAGTGCCCAGCACCATATAAACCATGTATGGTGATACACACCTATAGTCCCAGCACTTGGGATATGGAGGCAGGGAGATTAAAGTTCCCTGTCATCTTCGGTTGCATAGCAAGTTCAAGGCCAGCCTAGATTTCATGAGACTCTTGTCTGAAAAGGAAGAGTATCATCGAAAGTACATGTCATAGCTTTTATTTATAAATATATTAGTCTAAACATCTTCTCCTGCAATTGACAATAAGCCAGTGTTAAAGCGTGGCCTTTTCACAGGTAAATTTAACTACTATTCTATACTGTGTGTTCTACCACTCACTCTCTGCTTTCCCAGTCAGCGCACTCGTGTGGTCTATTTACACCTCCTTTAGTGGGTAAAAGAAAACTTTTCACTGCCTCAGTGCATTTCTTAGTTCTCTTGATCTGTGTGCTTCTCTCCCAGGTACGCGGAGGACAAACGGGGAGACACCAGAAGAAGAAGGAGCAGACACAGACTCGGATGGTTCTCCATTAGCTGAGGATGTCCCTCAGGTGAGGACTGTACCTGCAGGAGTAGCCTGGGGTACTGCACTTCACCCCCGAGGGAAAGCAGCGGCAGTAGTGGGGGTGGAGGAAGGCAGTGTTACTTTATTACATCCCCGTGTCCTCTGACCCAGCAAACTGAATCATTTCTCAGTTGAAAGGAGAGAGAGGGAAGGGATGAGGAAAGGCAAGAGGTAGAGAGAGTCAAACCTGCTGACTCTTACAATTGTCAACCCCGTCTGTATACTTACACGCCACTCAGACATACAGGGTATTTCATTGTTACTTACAGATACGTGTGCATACCAAGAAGCTGTGGCTTCTGTTTATTTCTTAGCACATAAAAATTCTATAAACATTGACTGTCTCAACATACACTATTCTCTAGAGGGTTTATCTGAGACGTTCTTTTATACTGTCATCATATTAGTAGTTATACCACAGGCTCTTTGAAAGGTTTCAGGACTCTTGTAAGTCATAACAATGGAATTATATTTTCACTACAATATTTTAAAACTGACATCTACTAGGGATGTTCAAAGTCTCTTTTAGAGCTTCGCCTGCCATTTAAAAATTGTCACCTAAAACTTCTTTTCTCTTAAAAAAGAGAAAAAAGCATATTATTTTTGTCCTTCACTATAATGACCTATAATAACAAATGTTTATGTCAGAAGACTTTACTTATATTGATTTTAGGATATATTTTCATTGAAAAGTTACTTTAAATGTAACTATTGATGTGAAGTTCCTGTTTAATCTTGTCATACTTATCTTTTCCACTGCTGTGAAAAAACATCATGACCAAGACAACTTACAGAAGGGTTTATTTGCGCTTCTGGTCCCAGGGGCTGAGTCAGTCATGGAGGGGATCATGTCAACCGGCAGCAGGCGTGGGTTAGAGCAGGAAGCTTGAGGGCTCCCATCTCAAACCTCAAGCAGAAAGCAGAACAAACTAAAAATAGCAGTCTTTAAACTCTTAAAAAAGTTGCCTCCAGTGACATCCATCCTCCAGCAAGGCCACACCTCCTAAGTCTTCCCACATAGAACCACCAGCCGGTGACCAAGTATCTAAATGTCCAAGACTGTGGGGACATTTCATTCAGACTACCACGGATAGTTATTAATAAAACTTGTATTCTTATCTACCCTACCATCGTGCTATGACAGCAGCCCTTCTTTCCAAGCAAGAGTGGGCAGGTCCAAGGTCAACACGGCTGATAACTTGGTACCATGGGAAAGGCCCATGTCATTTTTTAATAAACATCTTACCATATTGTCAGAAATCTTATTTTCATTTAACAATTGTTCATTCCCTCTTTCTAATAAGTGCATACAAATTTGCCTCATTCTTTCTAATATACTGTTGTATGGATACACCATGATAGATTAAACCAGTCATCTACTTGGGAGTTCTTTGTTTTGGTTTTTTTTTGGTTTTTTTTTTTTGGTTTTTCGAGACAGGGTTTCTCTGTGTAGTTTTGTGCCTTTCCTGGAACTCACTTGGTAACCCAGGCTGGCCTTGAACTCACAGAGATCCGCCTGGCTCTGCCTCCCGAGTGCTGGGATTAAAGGCGTGCGCCACCACCGCCCGGCTTCTTTGTTTTGTTTTGATAAAACAACAGTGTAGCAAAGATTCCCATGTCCGTCCTATAAAAGAGCTCTCACAAGACAGAATTCATTTTATAAAACCCAAGTGGCTCATCTGTGTGACCACATGGCATGTCCCACCATTTTCCTTGTGTCCTCCCTACCCAAGCATTTCACAGGAGCAGGCGCTTGAGTTGGAGCCTGTTTGTATCTTTGGAGTGGCTTATACAACAGGGTTATTTTCTTAGTTCCAAAGGCCAGTGCACCAGCACCACTGGGTTCTGACTCCCGTCTCTCTGGCTTGTGAACAAACTACAATCTTAGCTGTGTCCTTTCCTCTGTATCAGCTCCCCGCCTGGTGTCTGTTCTTCCTCTTGTAAAATACCAGTTCTATTGATCTGGAAGCCCATACCTGTGACCTTACCACACCTTTGACCCTACCTCGCCTGTGACCTTAACATGCCTGTGATCTTGCTTACTCTAATTATCACTTTAAGGTACCATCTGCAAATACAGCCACAGTGGGGGTTAGGACTTTAACTTACAAAATTTTAGGGTGATACATTTCTGTCTACATACTTGTGTATGTTAATCAGATTATATTTAACCAGTTGTGAAATTTTATTCTATAATAAATAAATATATGTTCTAGGCATAAATTCATCCAAAAAAATGTATAAACTGAAACTATACCAAGGACATGAAAAGTTCATTTCTTGTTCTTTAATAGTAAACGCTAAAATTAAAATTCTCTCTATACTCATTCAAATTAAATATGGTTCTGTAAAATAATTTAACTTTTTTAGTGGGAGATAAGGTAGTCAGTAAAAATGATTAAAATTCAGGAAATTAGCATGTGAAATCATCTGGGATTAATCTAAAAATTCAGATTCACAGGAAGAGAATATTCTACTAATTGTCACAAAAATGTTTTGTAATTCATTTTCCAAAAGTGCAAATGAATCCTGGAAATTCTGCTCTGAGAGTGATGCTCGGAGCTGGACAGATGTTCATAAAGTGTCTAAGAAGCACGCGCAGGGGCCTGCATTCAGATCCCCAGTGCCTGATAATAGCAGGGCACAGCAGCACACTCGTGTAACCCAGTGCTAGGGGGTCGGAGAGAACCTGTGCTCATAAGTTGCAGATCTGCCCCAGAGAAGGGAAGGAAGCACATCCTCACATCCCTGGAGCTCACTGGACAGCAGCCTCGCTGAATATGGGCTCTAGATCCTGGGAGCCCGTCTCAAAACATAAGGTAGAAAGCAACCAAGGAAGACACGGGACATTAGCCTCTAGCTTCCACATGCATGCTGACATACACATGCACACATTCATACAAACACCTACATACAATGCACACATTCACCCACCCACACATGTATCCACTACAGTGCACACACTTGTACACACATTCACACGACCACACATACACCTACATACAATGCACACACATGTGCACACATTCACAGACCCTCATGAACATCTACATGCAATGTACACACACAAATACATAATGTTTAAAACCAAATACTTGTGGCCAGACCATCTGTATTAATAAATTAGCACTTCCTGAATAGATGAAATATGTACTTTGGAATCATTTTCTACTTAAGCTACAGAGATAGCTCAGCAGTTGAGACCCAAACTCAGTCCCCAGAACCTATTTTGGAAAACTCAAAACCCCTATAACTCCAGTTCTAGGGGATCTGACACCCTCTTATGGCCCTCACAGGTACCTGTACACAGCACATGCACACACACACATAATTAAAATAAAGTAAATCTTTTCTTAAAAAGGGTAAGCAAAGAAAGTCATTACTATTAGCCAACAAAACTTCATGAGTGCTGAAGATGCCTCAGCCACTTTTGGGAGTGTGTGACTTGAATGCCATGTAGGTAATGTAAGAATGATAACATTGCCAACATAAAAAGTAATTCACAGAAAAAAAATTAAGCTTGGTGCTGGAAGGATGGCTCAGTGGTTAAGAGCATTGGCTGTTCTTACTAAAGGACCCAGCTTCGATTCTCAGATCACATCCATCCATCACTCCAGATCCAGGGGATCTGATGCCCTCCTCTGACCAGGGGCATCAAGCATGCACACACACAAGCAAAACACATGTAACATGAAATGAATAAATGTAATTAAAGAAAAAAATTAAGCTTTATGAGGTTGGTTTTGTTACAGTGAACTAATTTGACTTTTCTTTCTCTTCATTGTAGTCAGTGAATGGCTTTGAAGAATGTAAAGAAAAAATAAGCAATGAAAGGTAAATAATTTTTCAACATGTGTTTAACACTTTGTTCTTTTTATTTTAATGAAATAAACAATTTTTGTTTTAAAATAAAAATAGCGATTAAATTATGGAACCATGGTTAAATATAGATAATGTCTTTTTGAGACACGGTTTTAGCACATAGTTCTGATTGGCCTGAAACAATGTAGACCAGGCTGGCCTTAAACTCACAGATATCCACCTGCCTCTGCTTCCTGAGTTCTGGGATTAAAGAGATACACCACCATACCCAACATAATATGTTTTTCAAGGTTTGTTACAAGTAGATTCTCTTGACATAAGAAAATGTCTTTATACCTATTGCTCAAAAAGAAAAAAAAATGTAGCATGCTCTTAAACATGGTTATAAAAAAAAATGGGTTTAAAAGGAAATGTCCCAGAAACGGTGACTCCTGCTATATTTTGGGTGATTTTTTTTTAAATTTTTGTCCATTTTTCTGTACTTTCAAATTTTTAAGTTTTCATTAATAAGAAAATGAAACCAGGGTCAGCAAGATGGCTCAGCGGATAAAGGTGATTGCTACAAAGCCTGGTAAACTGAGTTCAATCCCCCGCATTCACATGTTGGAAAGAGAGAACTGACTCCTGAAGATTGTCCCCACTTGTGTACTGTGGCATGCGTGCAAACACACATAAATCAAATAAAATATAATGAAAATATTTTAAATAATATGAAACGAAGGATATTAGGAAATACTTCCTTATTTCTTTGTCTTGCTCTTGAGAGAAGGTCTCACTATGTAGCCCCCAGGTGGCTGGAACTTGCTGTGTAGGCCAGACTGGACTTGAACTCATGGAGCTCTGCCATGCTATAACTCTTGTAACTCCAGCTTTGGGGGGTAACCCCTCTTCTTGCTTTCTTGGACACACACACTCTTTAAAAAATATGAAAATAGCTTCATACCTAATCATCACCAGACATCCAAGAAGTAGAGTGCTCTTTATTAGACAGAGGAGGAGGAAAGGATAGTAAATTAGTTTGATCTCCCAGGAAGACAATTAAAAATACCATTAAAATACAGGTTTTTGAATATTACTGATTCTTGAATGTGATTTTTTGTTGTTGTTTTAATGTCATTAAAGCCGTGAAGAAATGTAGTACCCTCTAACCTAGCAGTTTGACTTTAAAGAATTTATTCCAACTCCTATAAGAGAATATTCTTACAGAATCAGGATGATAAATAATTGCAACATTGTTTATAGTAGAAAACATCATTTAAAAAGAAAAACAAATGATAAATTGGAGGGAGAGGTACTGTGATACCAAACAGGTATTCAAAGGAATAAGGAAAAAAAGGAATGCCTTGTGGGAAGCTTGCCAAAATAAGTCCTTGTAGACAAAAGTGTATGTGGTGGAATGCAAAATGACCTCATGGATGCTAGAGAGGTGTCAGCAGTTAAGACTATATACTGGTCTTCAAGAGGTCCCAGGTTTGGTTCCCAGTACCAACATTGGGGTGGCTTACACCTTGCCCGGAACTCCAGCTCCAGGGTGGATGTACACATGGAGAGACATAAAAATAAATTAACCTCGTGGATGCAGAACTTGCAAATAAGTGTGAACTGCAACCCACAATGAGTTGGAGAAAAAAAAAAAACCCACAGTAAAACCACTGTATAAGGGTCCAGATGGCTCAGCTGAAGCCTGGAGTTTGGTTCCTAGAACCCACACGGCAGTTCACAACCATCTGTAATCTCTTCCGAATTACTGCTGTCATCCTCTGATCTCCAGACTCCAGGGGCGGCAGGCACAGGCCTGTTGCATATACAGACACACAGACAACACACTCATACACATAAATAAATCAGGAAAAAAACCAACAGGATAATTGCTGTCCTGCTTTTGACATTTGGGGAGCTTCAGTCTGTGCCCTGCTTTAGTGGGGTGTACTGGTATCCTCAGACAGAGAACTCAGCTTAGTTCCCTTGACCATCAGAAAGTGAAAACCATGAGGTTTTTATTTACCTCACCTACGCCTGAATGCCAATTTTCTGCCTAGTTTCCGTTTCCTAGTCACCTCCCCAAGGCTGATCTGTGACTTAGCTTTCCATGGGTGTGGCAGGATACCCCGATTAAATCACACTGCAGGAAGAAAGGGTCGTCCGAGCTATGGATCCATAGGTTCCAGCTGATACTGCTGACTCCGTTGCTCCGGATCTGTGACAAGGTGGAATATCATGACACACAGTGTGTGGTGAAGCAAAGAGAACCTCACGGTGACAGGAAGTAAAGAGACAAGGTGGAGTTGAGATCCCCAGATCTCCTTCAGGAGCTCATTTCCAGCTCCCCAATACTGTTAGCTGTGGACCAAGCCTTGAACACATGGGAATAAACTTAAGATTTGAATCACAGCAGATGGCGTCATCTCTACCCCCAGAGTAATGAGAACTTGTGCTGAGTTTCATTACATTGAGTGAAACCAAGACAGGCTTCACCCACAGTTGTAGGTAAAGATTATGTTCCTCCACAGATAAACTCAGATGATGCAGTAGTGAGGGGAAGCTGCTGTTTTAAAATGAGAGGGAGGCTGGGGAGATGGCCGTCAGCAAGGGGCTGTGTTCCCAAGCATGGGAACGTGAGCTTGAGCCTTAGAACTCACATTGAAGTAAAGCTGAGTGTGGTGCTGTGGGCTTGTAATCAAGCACTGGAGAAGTAGAAACACCAGATCCCTAGGGCTTCCTGACTGGCTGGGCAAGTTCCAACACTTGAGATATCCTGTCAATGTACCACACCTGCGAGACAACATCCAAGGTAGACTTCTACTCCTATACAGACACAGGTACCTGCATACCCTCACATATGTGTGCTCACATTGGAAAGAGGAGTTATATGCTGATAAAAATAATGCCATCCATGTTGACACAGATAAAACCATCTCCGAAGGGACTCCTTCAGTCTAAGATTCCGAGACCTGGAGTCCGTGTGCAGCTGACCCTGCTGCTGCCTACTTCAGTACATTTAGTGCCCACCATAAACTTCGAGAACTGTGCGTTGGGGACCTTACTTAGATTTAGAGGTTCTTATGTGTAAGTTTTGTTTGTATTTTAGACAAGGTCTTGCTCAGGCTGGTCTCCAACACCAAGGTTCAAGTGATCCTCCTGCCTCAGCCAGGAGGAACTGACAGCACAGACTTGTGCTACCATACTCAGTTGGAATTTGATTTTTTTAAATCAGAAAGGTTATTTTAGTTTTTTACATGTACCTGTGTATTGCATGTGTGCCTATGTGTGGCACACATGCCACACTGCAAGTGTCGCTGTCTGAATGACAGTGGCTGTTCCTTTCCTTCCTGTGGGTCCCAGGGATGAACCTGGGCCATCAGGCCTGAGGGCCCACGGAGCCTTCTCAAGAGCTCAGGAAGTGTCATGATCCTGTAGTTGTTATAGAGGAAATAAGTGGCTTGAATCATGATATTTAAAATTACCTTGGAGACAAAAATATTCCAAATGTGTTTGTTGGCACAGCTTAACTCGGGCATCACAGGAGGGGAAATCTGTCGGAGAAGAAGTCACACGCGGAAGCAGCGAGCCGCCAGTAGAGGCCGCAGACCACGAGGGTGCCAGCAAAGGCAAGAATTTTATTACTAGGTTTTTCACTAAAAACAGTAGATAGAAAACATGCTTTAAAAGATAATTTCTCACAGTACATGGGCGCTATTTGGTCATATGTATATGCTCTTTGGTTTTAAGCATAATAAGCTAAATCACATAGACATTGACTTTGGTTACTATAACCACATTACTGACGTAGAGCCCCAGTGGCTTAGGGGAAGCACGAAGTGTGTTGATGTAAAAGGAAACAAAAAGTCATGATTTACTATTGCATAATGAGAAACCAGAGAGCTCATCTGACTTGGAGTAAAACTGGTGGAATATGTGAGATGCAGGAACCAGTTACCCTTGACCACCAGCCTCTCCGGGTGCCAGCTGCTCCGTCCTCGTGCCGCTTCATTGGACCAAACAAGCCAGTGGAGAAACACCAGCACCTCACTTCTCTTTGCTCATGTTTTTTAATGTTATATTACTATCACGGGGGTGGAGTTTTATCATTTGAAGTCTGTTCTAGTTAGAGTTTCTATTGCTGTGATAAAACACTTTGACCAAAAGCAACTTGGGAAGGGTTTCTTCACTTTACACATTCTGATCCCAGTCCGTCACTGAGGGAAGTCAAGGCAGGAATCCAGGAAGGATCCAAAGCAGAGGCCATGGAGGGGTGCTGCCTCCTGGCTTCTCCCCATGGCTTGTTCAGCCTGCTTTCTGAGAGAACCCAGGACCACCTGCCCAGAGGTGGCACTGCCCATAGTAACCTGAGCCCTCATACGTCAATCATTAATCAAGAAAATATGACACACACACACACACACACACACACACACACACACACACACTTGCCTACGTGCCATTATGATGGACGCATTTTCTCATTGAAGTTCCTTCTTCCCAGATAACTCTGGCTTGTGTCAAGTTGAAACAAGCAAACAAAACAACACTAAGCACAAAGCCTTAGTAATTTTGTTTGTTTTGGTTTGCTTTTGGTTTTTGAGACAGTCTTACTATGTAACCTGGCTAACCTGGAATTTGTAACATAGACCAGACTGACCTTGAACTCACAGAGATCAACCTGCCTCTTCCTGAGTGCTGGGATAAATGACTAATTAATACTTCAAAAGGAATTCATGGCTGGAACCCCTTTCTGCTTAGGTAGACTATTGTGCACAGTGTCCCGTGGGTGCCTGCAGCCCACGCTCATCACCTGGCCTTTGTGCTCCGATTGCATTCACCCTCCATTGTAAAGCGGTACTTTACTTCATGTGAGCAAATTGTGCATCACTGCTAACCATGCCCCAGCCAGACACTGAGCTTTTTCAGGGTTCTGGTTTAGCCCTGTGTTCCTCGTGGTGTTCATCCTGCTACCCAAACAGCAGCTGCACCACCACCACACCCTAACCACTCGATGAGTTAAGAAGACCCCTACTTTGTCTGGGACGGTAGTTGACTTCTATTCTAAATAGTCCATATAGCAGGCACTCACTTGGACCCAGGCTCTTCTGGGGTCCTTGTTTAATTCAACTCCTGAAGAGCCCAAGGAAAGTATTCTGCAGGGAGAACACTGTCAAACATCAGGACACCAGCACTGGGTGCCAAGAGTGGGTAGTAAAAAAAGGAAGGCTGTGTTCTGAGAGCAGTCTCCTGATGTGTGGACTGTCTGATGTCTTTGTCTCCATCTCCCCCAATGTCTAGAATCTAATGTAAAACAGCAGGGAACTGGGTAGGTTTTCCTCATATAAATGGTGCCATTAAAGTCAAACAAAAAAGAAGACATGCTCCTTTCAAAAATACAAATATCTGGAAGTCGCAAGCCTTCCGGACTCATGAACAGTGGTGAGGTAGCTCCTTCCAGGCTGGCTGAAGTAGCTGTGCAGTGGGTAGACTATGATTCTCAGCCAGTCAGCCATGCTGCTGTACAGTCTCACGTACTCTTAAGACGCCCCTTTGTGTGAGACAATGGTAAGTGAGAACAGGCTCCAGTGAGCTCTCTTATTCATTAAATCAGCTCTGGGGAGAGAGAACTGAAGAGTCATCTGGTCCTTTCTGATAGATCACCCCTTTTTGACAAATGAGGAGCTGGCTGCCCTGCCTGTGGTCAGAGTCCCTCCCTCCGGCAAGTACACCGGCACTCAGTTGCAGGCCACCATCCGCACGCTTCAAGGCTTGCTTGACCAAGGGATCCCTGCTCAGGAACTACAGGTAAGTGGTATGTGCGTTTATTTGATGGAGAATGTGGCCTTGTTAGCCCAAGGTTAGGAAAAACTTCCAGGTCTTTGAAAATACCGATGGCTTTCCAACACTCCCTGTGAAGCTAACTTACTTCCAACCCTAAAAATACCATCTTACCATATCTAATGATAAATTAATTTTCCCAATGAGGATCTTAATGATATTAACTAAACAGGATCATATTAACAGCTCAGAACTAGATAGATTTTTCTAATGATATCCTCCATTCCTCATGCATAAAAATAATTTTTATAAGTAAAGAAGATCTGGACATGATGGCATATGCCTGTATTCCTAGCCTGTGGGAGTTGAAGGCAGGAGGATGGGGAGTTCAAAGTCATCCTGGCTTGTGCAGTGGGGGTGTTGGTACATGCAGCTGCTGCAACTGGACATGGCCCTTCTGGGGTATGCATGCCAATTTGCAGCCCTTGCTCCTGCAGTTGGATGATGGGAGAATGCAGCCCCACTAGGCTTTTGTGGCAACCTCGTCCCTGCCCCTCAAACTGTTGGCTTCATTGCGCATCCTTTCTTGCCACTGCAAGGAGATCCTTCACTGAGAGCTGCTGCTGTGTGTGTGCTTGTACTCAGAAGGTTCCATGGAATCACGCAGTAACTGGGTGGATACTTCCTCTCTCTAAATCTCATTTTGTAGAAATGCGTGAGTCTTCTTTAAGGTTTGGGGTTAAACATCATCACAGAAGCTCCATCACATTCTCTCTAAAGTAGAGCTCTGTTCCCCTCCCTCAGCACCTTACTCATCTATAAAAGGCACGTCACCATATTTATTTCCATTTTGCCTCTCGGGAGCTATGAGTTCCTTGAGAGAACTGTCCCTTTACTCCTTACCATACCCCAGCACTTACTACAGTGCCTTGCGTGTATGTGAAGAGGCAGTCGGCATATCTTTTCTGAGTGAGGGGGTGAATGGAAATGAGAAAGAATTGACTATTGCCCAGTGAACTGTCTCACAACAGAAATACCACACACTGTGGCCTGTGATGTTGTGACAGATCATACTGTCAAGAAAATACTCCAGATGTTGCCTTAAGCAAAACTTGATTCTGTAGGGTTTGGAGTTTTTTATATATATATATTATATATATATAATATATATATTATTATAAAATATAGAGAGAGACATTTTTAAACTGAAATTAAAACTTAGATTAAGAAGTTCTGTCTATTAAATAAGCTGATTATGACATGTCCAGTCAAAGGTACTTGCCATTAACTCATTCCCGCAGTGGCTCACCAGATCCATACTGAAATCTCTATTTGTTAGCGCCCATAGCCAGTACAGCAGAAGCATTTTCCTTGATTAAATCTTGGCTTTAGTCAACAGATTTAACCTTATGTCCATTTTGTTCCTTGTAGAATCTTCAAGAATTAAAACCTCTGGATCAGTGTCTGATTGGACAAACTAAGGAAAACCGACGGAAGAACAGATACAAAAATATCCTTCCCTGTGAGTTCTGATGTGGCTTTGAGTGTGTGTGTTCCCTGTGTGTTCTGGCGTGGCTCTAACTGAGTGTATGTGTTCCCTGTGAGTTCTGGCGTGGCTCTGAGTGTATGTGTTCCCTGTGAGTTCTGGCATGGCTCTAACTGAGTGTGTGTGTTCCCTGTGAGTTTCTGATGTGGCTCTGACTGAGTGTGTGTGTTCCCCGTGAGTTCTGGCGTGGCTCTGACTGTGTGTGTGTGTGTGTGTGTGTTCCCTGTGAGTTCTGATGTGGCTCTGAGTGTGTGTGTTCCCTGTGAGTTCTGGCGTGGCTCTGAGTGTGTGTGTTCCCTGTGAGTTCTGGCGTGGCTCTGAGTGTGTGTGTGTTCCCTGTGAGTTCTGGAGTGGCTCTGAGTGTATGTGTGTTCCCTGTGAGTTCCGGTGTGGCTCTCAGTGTGTATGCAGTGTGAATTGAACTGTTTGAGCTCTCCTGCTGGCCTGACCCATTGCACCTCACACATTAGTACATGTGTGCACACAGAGGCAGAAATTTTCATTGGTAACAAGTAGATTACAGTGCAAATGCTCTTTTCAGTGCTCTATGTACTCTGAAGCTCAGTCGTGGCCATCTTAAACATTTGTTGAGATACTCCTGAATTTTTCAAAACTGTTTCTTGATTAGAAGTTAACTGGTGATACCTAATCAGTAATTCTCAAGTTGTGTTCTACATCTAAATTGGCAAGCGTGGGAGATAACTCAGCTGATGAAGTGTTGAGAAGTGGAGACAAATAGCTCCTTGAAGCTTGCTCTCCAACCAGCTCGACCTAATAGTAAGACTCGGGTCCCAGGGAGAGACCCTGTCTCAAAGAAGGGAGGTAAATGGCTCCTGAGGAATGATACCTGATTGACTTTACACACATATGCACATACGTGTACACGCACCACATGTGCATATGAACCCATATACCTGTTCATTCACACAAAATATATGTATGTATATTATTCATACTTATATACATATTAATTGCTTCCAAATGATCGTTCTTGGATTTATGTGTAACCACACCATCAGTTTATTCTACTTACTTTAAGTTTACAGACATGTGAATGGTAATGAGCAGCTGCGTGCATGCACGTGTCTGGTGAAGTGCCAGGCTTCATGAACCTTTCAGTTGTTCCAGATTCTAGAAGGAAATAAAAGGAATGATTTCAACCTGTGTTTTAGCCAAAAATGTGATTTTTTTAAGAGTGTGTGTGTGTGTGTGTGTCCCAAAATTTTAACTTGGCAATTTCTTACGTATTAGCACTTTGGATTATAGCATGTGACGCTGATCCTATCATCACTGGAGCCCAGAAAAGACAATCTTGTTATAAATAATATGCAACTGAATTTTTCAATTAAGATGAGAAACATAAAATTCATTTTGAAAGTTTTCCTGTAAAAAGTGAGTCTACCTGGGCACGCCTTTAATCCCAGAACTCAGGAGGCAGAGGCAGGGGTCTTTGTGAGTTCAAGGTCAGCGTGATCTACAGAGTGAGTTCCAGGACAGCAACACAGAGAGGGCTGTCTTTTTAAAAAAAAAAAAAAAAAGGAATCTAAGAAAGTTTTAAAAATGGGAGTAGACCATGGTTCAGCATTAAGTAGGTAGCAGTTGTTATATGAGGCCAAAATAATTCAGATGTGTATTTAGAAGTCAGAATGGGACAAAATATAAATACAAAAGTAATTTATTGTTAGGAAGCAAATTGTGAACTAAGAGATAAAAGTCAAGCAATAAATTTTGAAAACTATTTTTAGAGGTTTTACCTTGATTGCCACCAAAATTACTTGTTAAATTTACAAATATTTAAAATAAAAATGAAGTTGGCACAGCAGGCAAGGATGCTTGCCACCAAGGCTGATGACCATGTGGTAACAGGAGAGAGACAACCCTGTTGTGTTGTCCTCCAACCTCCACATGTGTGCTGTGGCATGCTCCCCCCCAGAATACACATGTACGTACACACACACACACACACAAAGTAATAACCAACGGACAAATTAGAAAGTTCTTCTCAGGTCTACATAAGAGTTAGATATGTCAATAATGATTGTAGCAGCTGCTTGGATAGTGTCATTTCAATGCAAACTTTTGTTCTGTGAAAGTGTTTGTCCCATCATTCAAGACTATTATCCTTGGTATCAAGATATTGACAGAGAAATAACAAAGGTGTTTGTGTTTGTTTCTCTAATTGCTTACTACGAAGTTCACCTTACATTTGTTAAGTTTAATTTCCATTACATACATTATCACATTAATTACACATAATTTAATCTATATATAAAATAAAATATGTATTAGCAAACTCCAAGTTTCACAGAAAGCCACCACGCTGACGTCTTAGATACAGTGTTGTAACAAAACCATAAATATAGTGTAGACTGCTGCCATTTGAAGACATCCTCCACCAAAGCATGTGGCAGTGAGTCTGGGTGGGGGGGGGCTACAGGAACAGTCATGACCTTTGACTGGTTATGTGTGAAACTCAGTGACAGTGCATGATCATGACATGGACCTTTGGCTGTGGACCTTCACAGATGACTCCACAAGAGTGCCTCTTGGAGATGAAGGCGGATACATCAATGCCAGTTTCATCAGGATCCCAGTGGGGACACAGGAGTTCGTCTACATTGCCTGCCAAGGGCCCTTGCCCACCACCGTGGGGGATTTCTGGCAAATGGTTTGGGAGCAAAACTCCACAGTGATAGCAATGATGACGCAAGAGGTGGAAGGAGAGAAAGTCAAATGCCAGCGCTACTGGCCGAGCATCCTCGGCACGACGACCATGGCCAATGAGAGGCTGCGCCTGGCTCTCCTGAGAATGCAGCAGCTGAAGGGCTTCGTTGTGAGGGTGCTGAGCCTGGAGGATATTCAGGTGAGTCGTCTTTGCTCCTCCTGAGCCTTGGCTCCCCTTTAGAAAGCAGGCCTGCATGTTTCTGTGACCGCTGCAATGGATGTCTGCTGTGATTTCGGTTCTGAGACAAGGTCTCATATAGCCCAGACTGGCCTCAAAACCACTGCAGAGCTTCGGGCAGCCTGAAAGTCCTAATCCTCCAGCATCCAGGGCAGTTTAAGTGTAGCCCCTCACAGTTTCCTCTGCTAGACGCTGTATTGGGATGGGATGCTTCTAACGTGATCATCCTTCTTTGCTTAGGAGTAAATAGTGCAAAGTAGTTCAGAACTCTAACATACGTAGAAATTTGCCTTTTTTTTTTTTTTTAAGGTCCAACATCTAAGTAGACTAATCCATGCTGTTTTTAAAACTCTATGACTAGCTGGGCAGTGGTGGTGCACACCTTTAATCCCATCACTCAGGAGGCAGAGCCAGGTGGATCTCTGTGAGTTCAAGGCCAGCCTGGTCTACAGAGCGAGATCCAGGACAGGCACAAAACTACACAGAGAAACCCTGTCCTGAAAACAACAACAAAAAACCACCTCTGTGACTATCACACTTGCCTTGTAAAGGCAGCTACCGTATTTAGCGTGTGTGGACAGTTGTACCATTATAGCTGTTATTACACTGGATAAATTTAGTGCAGGCTAGCTCAGTGATCGTTCCTCATAACAAAGCCGTCCTATTTGTTTATTCAACATTGCCCCCTGTCCCAGAAATAAGAGCTGTGTGTAGCCATGTTTGCTGCTGAATACCCCCTTTCTTCAGATTTGGTTTTGTTCTGTGTTTCTCTTTCTCTATGTATATGTGTGCCTGTGTGTATACGTAGATGTGTGTGGGTATATGTATGTGTGAGTACATGTGGAGGCTGGAGGTGATGTTCAAATCTTCCTCTGGCTCCCCACCTTACTTCTTGAGAAAGGTGCTCACTAAGCATGAGCTCACGGATTGAGCCCCAGAGATGCGCCTGTCTCCATCTCCCCAGCACTGGGATAAAGGGCCATAGCTATGCCCAGCACTTTGTATGGGTGCTGGGATCCAGACTCTGGTCCTGGTGCTTGTGTGACAAGCATTTTACCCACTGAGCTGTGCCCTCAGCCCCTTCTTAAGCTTTTCTAGGAAAAAAGAAGAAGGTATATTGATTGACTTCTGTTGGCATCACGTAAACATTATGTGAGAATTTCCTTTATGGTTTATTATTTTACAAAGTAGTCAAGGTTTTACTCTTTTATAAAACCTAGACATTTTAAATTGACATAAAAATTGCACATGCTTCTAGGTACCATGAAATGTTTTAATACACCTGGTATCCATTGCTCAGGTTGATAGACCTGGTACCCATTGCTCAGTTGATAAACCTGGTAATAAAGTCACAGGGGATCCTGTAGGGAGATCCTAACTGGAAAGAAAGTATAAAGGTTCTGAGACTGAACATTATCAGTCTATTTGATTTAAATGAGCCCACACTAGCTAGGTATGGCTTTTGCCTAGTGTACTCAAGGGCCTGAATACCATTGCCAGCCTCCAGGACTATGAGGGTGGAGGTGGCTGTGGTGGGGGTGGTATAAGACTAGAAACCCTTGCCAGGTGGCGGTGACACACACCTTTAATCCCAGCACTATGGAGGCAGAGTGAGGCAGATCTCTGAGTTTGAGGCCAGCCTGGTCTACAGAGCGAGATCTAGGACAGGCTCCAAAACCACACAGACAAACCCTGTCTCAGAAAAACCAAAAACAAACAGACTGACCTCTTGATAAGGTCTCTCTTTCATTCCTGTCTGTTGTCTTGAGTCACAGTCTTGCTATGTATCCCTAAGCTGGCCTTGAACATTCCATTCTCCTCTCTTGGTCTGAGTACTGGAAATTAGGTATACAACATCACACCCAGCTTTGTGTATTTATGAAGCCTTTTTATTCCTTCCATTTTTTTCTTTTGGTCTGATTCCATATACTACTCAAGTTTGAAAGATGAAAATAATATGAGGAACTGACTTAGGAATGGTGTGACATTGTAACTCACTCTATTTTTTACACTTTCAGACAGGAGAGGTGCGGCATATTTCGCATCTGAATTTCACTGCCTGGCCAGACCATGATACACCTTCCCAGCCAGACGACCTGCTCACTTTCATCTCCTACATGAGATACATCCATACATCGGGCCCAGTGGTCACACACTGCAGTGCTGGCATTGGACGTTCAGGGACCCTCATATGCATAGACGTGGTCCTAGGACTAATCAGCCAAGATCTTGAAGTGAGTGAAGATATTGTTGAGTCTACTGTTTAATGATGTGGCTATTTGTAAGTGTCATAAAAGTCTGTGGGTGCTGTCCTTTCTTACCCCTTACAATCCTTAAGTTTCTCTGTGAGATAGTCAGTACTGTTGCCATGCTTACAGGAGATATCAATGTCCAGAAGACAGTCCTCTTTTTAAGAGGAGAATATTGGGCTTTGTTCTTGTTGTTCTGTGGATAAGAAAACGTTTTTGTTTGAAAATCAGTGCTAATCGATTGCTCTAAGTAGTTATTCCTAATGTAAAAATATTACTAAAAGCAGGGCGTTGGTGGCACAGGCCTTTAATCACAGCACTTGGGAGCAGAGGCAGGTGGATCTCTGACTTCAAGGCAAATTCCAGGACAGCCAGGGCTACACAAGAGAACCTTGTCTCAAAAAAAAAAAAAAAAAAATTAATGTATATTAAAGCAGATAACAGTATGATCTTACTTTTGGTTCTTAAGTTAGTATAAAACCTACTTAATTGCCAAAATACCTTGCATTTAACTACATATGTACTCTCTGATTGAAACTAGTGTCTCTTAAAGGATAAGGATTTTAGGTGAAGCAGTTCTGTCTTGTGCTTGATAAGCTCTATAACCGAAGTGGGCAAACCCTCCAGTCCAATCTGCCCTTGTGTTCAGTGTCAGCTAAATTAAAAAGATTTGGTAGCTGGGCAGTGGTGGCGCACGCCTTTAATCCCAGCACTCAGGAGGCAGAGCCAGGCGGATCTCTGTGAGTTCGAGGCCAGCCTGGGCTACAGAGTGAGTTCCAGGAAAAGGCGCAAAGCTACACAGAGAAACCCTGTCTCGAAAAACCAAAAAAAAAAAAAAAAAAAAAAAAGATTTGGAAATTTATTCTGAATAGCAGTATGTGAGGAATATTGCTCATACTGTTTTTTATATTTTAAGAAATTAGCTAAGTATCAGAAGAAGAGAACTTCTGTTGAAAATTTTCAACAGAGTAGACTCTGATTCTTAGAATCAACTAACCTGGTCTCATAGGAGCTCACAGAGACTGAACTGACAACCTGGGAGCCTGCATGGGACTGACCAAGGCCCTCTGCATATATGTGACAGTTGTGTAACTTGGTCTTCTTGTGGGACTCATAACAGCGGGAACAGGGGCTGTCTCTGACTCTTTTGTTGGCTTTTGGGTCCCTACTCGTCATACTGGGTTGTCTTGTCCAGCCTTAATACATGGAGAGGTGCTTAGTCTTACTACAACTTGAAATGCCATGTTTTGTTCATAATCATGGGAGACCTGCCCTTTCCTAAACAGAAACAGAGGGGGTAGACCGGGGCGGGGGGGGGGGGGGGGACGACAGAGGGGTTGGGAGGAGGGACTGACAAGAGAGGAGGGAGGGGAAACTGCCACCAGGATGTGAAATACATAAATTTTTAAAAAAAAAATTTTATGGTGAGTCAGCTGTGCATCTTCCAGGGTCTGTGTCCAATGCACTGCTCTGTGTCCTGTGCATCTTCTGGGGTCTGTGTCTCATGCACTGTTCTGTGTCCTGAGCATCTTCTGGGGTCTTCTCGTGCACTTGGGGTCTGTGTCTAATGCACTGCTCTGTGTCCTGAGCATCTTCTGGGGTCTGTGTCTAATGCACTGCTCTGTGTCCTGAGCATCTTCTGGGGTCTGTGTCTAATGCACTGCTCTGTGTCCTGAGCATCTTCTGGGGTCTGTGTCTAACGCACTGCTCTGTGTCCTGAGCATCTTCTGGGGTCTGTGTCTAATGCACTGCTCTGTGTCCTGAGCATCTTCTGGGGTCTGTGTCTAACGCACTGCTCTGTGTCCTGTGCATCTTCTGGGGTCTGTGTCTCATGCACTGCTCTGTGTCCTGTGCATCTTCCGGGGTCTGTGTCTAATACACTGCTTTGTGTCCTGTGCATCTTCCGGGGTCTGTGTCTCATGCACTGCTCTGTGTCCTGTGCATCTTCTGGGGTCTGTGTCTAACGCACTGCTCTGTGTCTTGGCAGTTCGACATCTCTGATTTAGTGCGCTGCATGAGACTACAAAGGCATGGCATGGTGCAGACAGAGGTGAGTCCATGTACACTAATGAGGATTTGTCTTGAGACTCTCACACTTTAAAAGTGCTCTTAAACATTGATTCTTTTATATTTTTCTTTGGGGGATGATCTTGTTATGTTACCCAGGCTCACCTGGAACTGTAGGGCTCACCCTTCTTGCCACAGCTTTTCAGGTAGCTAGAATATCAAGGAAAACACCGTCACTTTGTCCAGTGATCTCTTTCCATAGTGTAGCATAAACCTAACATTTCTTGTCATAAAGGACTTTTTTTTTTAGCATGAGGACTAATCTAGAAAATAATTAAGTATTTTAGATTATCTTTTTAGATATTACCTTTAATTTAAAAAAACAAAAACAAAAACAAACAAAAATGGAGAAAGGGCTCTGGGTCTAATAGCCCCTTCTGTGAAGTGTGAGGTCCTGGGTTTGATCCTCAAAAACCACATAAAATCCAGGAAGGGGGCACACACTTGTGACCACTGACAGGGGGTGGAGTCAGGCACATTCCTGGGGTTCATTAGCCAGCCAGCCTGGCTGAGTCTATGAGCTCCAGCCAGTGAGAGATCCTGTCTCAAAAAAAAAGTGGACGCCACCTAAGAAGAAATACCCAGGGTTGTCATCCAGCCTCCTCACACATGTGCACACACAGTGTGCTCTCACACACAGCCCGCTCTCCTCACACACAGGCTGGAGAGGAGGGAAGGAGAGGGAGGAAGAGGAACTGCAGTGTCTTCACTGAATTTCTCCTCACACACAGCACGCGCTCTCCTCACACACAGGCTGCAGAAGGAGGAAGAAGAAATGCGGCGTCTTCGCTGAGTTGGTGGCAGCGAGGATGTGTGAGGCACAGAGTAGGAGTGAATGGTACTAAATACTGCACATTGAGGGCCTCCTTCCCCACTGGCACCCTTTAAAAGACAGCAGCAGCACCCCACTGCCGGAGCTCACTTCCTCCCTCTCACTCCAGACGGCTCTGCGGGGTGCTGGCCGTGTGGCTTCCTCAAGCTGTTAGTGTTGGATTTGTTTTTCTTTCCTGAAACTGAAATGGATTGTGTCACCCGGTGACTCCCAGCGGAGCCCACCCTCACAAGAAGTGCACTATTCTAACCTCGAGCCTAACATTGCTGAGTCCGTCCACCCTCCTTTTCTTCTATAGTGGGACTATGTGGTAGATTTTTTTTTTAATTGGTATGTCCATAGAGTCACATTTAAATGTCTCTAAAAAACAACAGACACTTTTTTTCCAGTCATGGACCATTTTGATTCAAATTGAGGCTCGTAAACATTAAACTGGTTTACATACAGTTCTGCTGCAGTTGGCTAAGAAACGCATTGATCAGTATTAGCAGTGTTCTTTTGCCTGCAAGTTCATTCGAGACATTTGAGATCTGTGCACCAGCAGCTTCTCCCGCTCCTGGAGCACACCATTGAGTCAGACCCGGGCTGCTACAATACCAGAGACACAGCAGCGGGTGGGGAGTGTGGCAGGCCATCACAGAGTCTGACAGTGACAGGCACTTTAGGGAAGGCTGAGTGAAGGAAACCAGCCATCGCAGTCCGGGGACACAGTTTTAAACAGAATGACGCCGCCGTTAAGAAAGCAGCACCAGCCAAGTTTGGTGTCCCACGCCTCTGAGTTTGAGGCCAGCTTGCTCTGTATAGGGAGTTCCGGGCCAGTCAGAGCTGCATGGTGAAACTGTCCAAACAAACAAACAAACAAAAGTAACCACTCCTTCAGTTGTTAGCCCACATAGGAGCCCTGCGGGTTCCAGTGGACAGCCTCAAACTCATGATTAAAGTCAGTGAGTCACAAATCAAAAAGCGGTAAATGGGGAGAGGGTCCTGTAGGGAGGAGGGTGGTAACCACGGTGTAGGGAATAAGAGGGCTGGGGTTATTTCAGAGAGAAAGAAGAATCAGAATGCATTATGTACATGTATGAAATTGTAAAAGAACAAATCTAATAAAAGTTGGTTTTTTGTTTTGTTTTGTTTTTTTTTTTTTTTTTTTTTGGTTTTTCGAGACAGGGTTTCTCCGTGTAGCTTTGCGCCTTTCCTGGAACTCACTTGGTAGCCCAGGCTGGCCTCGAACTCACAGAGATCCGCCTGGCTCTGCCTCCCGAGTGCTGGGATTAAAGGCGTGCACCACCACCGCCCGGCAAAAGTTATTTTTTTTTAAAAGTTAGAAAGGAACATTTAAGTTGAGATCTGGGGAGTCCTCAGGCAGTGTGTGCTGCATGGAGGAAATAGGCCTTGTGTGTTCAAGAATGAGCCTGTCCAGTGGGATAGGGTGACAAGGCATGGAGAGAGCTGGGAGGTAACAGGGCCAGGGCTTGTGATTTCCATGAGCGAGAGGCAAGCTGTCACCCACCTGTAGCCTGGAGTGATAGACTGCACTTACTTTGAATGATCTCTCTAGCACTGTGTTAGAACATGAGCTGTGCTGGGGAGGGACACACAGTGTTAGAGACCAGGAATCAGTTACAAGGTAAGCAAGATGATGGGCTACAGGTATTGACTGTGGACAAAAAGACTTCTGCGAAAAGGGACTTGCTGATGGCCACTCTGAGAGAAGTCCGCTAGGAACCTGGAGTGCACAAAAGCTGAAATGCAGCTGAGCGTCAGGAAGTCTGGGCAGCCAACACTCGCTCTCAGTTAAGTTGCTGATGTTTCCGATCTGTGTAGAATTCTTCTTCCCATAGACATGTGCAGTGGTTACAACTGAGCTCCAGCTGTGGTTATTGTTTTTATTTACTTTCCATCTAATATACTGTGGGCTTCTTTTTTTAAAAGATTTAATTTTAAGATCTGCTAGGACGGTAGTTGCGGGCAGCTGTGAACGACCATGTGGATGTTAGGAACCAAACTCCATGCTCTGCAGGAGCAGCCAGGGCCCTTGCCGGCTGGGTCATCTCTCCAGCCCATTGTGACTCCTTTCCACTTATTTTCAGATTCATTCATTCTTTGCCACATAACAAAAAAACTTCAGGTCTCAGTATCATCAGCTTAGGCATTAATTTTACCATAACGACTCATTTATCAAAGCTCATTGATTTCTTTACTCTTTTGATCAAAAACATTCAAAGAAAATAATTTCATATTTATTATTAAATAGTATGTTTTTTATTATAGTATATTACATATTAAATTTATATTATATTTTAATTTTTACTTCTAGCAAGGTGGTAGTGGCACACACTTTTAACCCCAGCTCTTGAGAGACAGAGGCTAGCAGGTCTCTGTGAGTTAAAGGCCAGCCTGGTCTACCAAGTAGACAGCTAGGGCTACACAAAGAAACCCTGTCTCAGCCGGGCGGTGGTGGCGCACGCCTTTAATCCCAGCACTTGGGAGGCAGAGCCAGGCGGATCTCTGTGAGTTCGAGGCCAGCCTGGGCTACCAAGTGAGTTCCAGGAAAGGCGCAAAGCTACACAGAGAAACCCTGTCTCGAAAAACCAAAAAAAAAAAAAGAAACCCTGTCTCAAAAAAACAAAATAAATAAATGAATAATTTTTATTTCTATATCTTTGCTCTGAAATAAAGAAGCTTGTTTTGATAGATCCTTGGCTATTAACTAATTTATTTATATTTTAAAACAACATGAGTTCAGTAAATAGGAAATCCAGATTTTAGAGATTGGGGATGCAGCTCAGTAGAGCACTAGCCTCACAAGTGCCACAGCCCTAGGTTTGGTCCCCAGCACCAAAAAGTAAAATAAAATCACACACACAGAGAAGGATTTCTTAGGATATGTATGCAGTCCAGGATCATTCTGTACATAACCCATTGGCACTTTCCCTTCCGTTTTTTTATCAATTTGTTGGTTGTTCATAATTTTTATGGCACTATACAGTTGTGTGCCCTGACTCTTACATTAAGCATTTAAGCAAAACAGTTCCTATTTCCAAATTTCTCAAACCTTAGTGTGTGTGATTTATGTAGTGAAGCCTCTCTCCGTCCCTCTCTACAGGGTCAGTATGTTTTCTGCTACCAAGTTATCCTGTATGTCCTGACTCATCTTCAGGCTGAAGAGCAGAGGACACAGCCAAGGCTCCCACAGTGACAGGAGCAGCCTCCCATGGGTCTCCCTCCTCGCCTCCAGCTGACGCCTGCTCCACTCAGACGAGAGAGCCAGGCCAAGCAGTCACAGCTATGCTGCTGAGTCCCTCATCTTAGAGGAGGGCGCTCCTGGAAGACATACATATATATGTCAGGATGTGGTACTTTTATAGCTGCTTAGACCTCTGATAATTATCAAAACTCATTTAACCTGACCTGAACACGGCAGGTCTTAGGGCTGAAGGCAGCATTTGATCAGAGTGGACATTGTTACAAAGACACACTGAGTCTATTTTTAATGTACCAAATCTTGTTTATAGCAAATTTTTCCAGTATTTTAATAAAGTAGGTTTATTTTATAGAGGATACTTGAAGCCAGTATTTAAGCTTTTAATGACAGTAATATTGGCATAGAAAAGAAACTAGCAATGTTTACTGTATCGGTTTCTAATGTTTACTCTATACAATTTCCTGTAATATATTTATATACTTTTCATGAAAATGGAGTTATCACATACCCATTTGTACCTCTGTCATCTGTTTTTAATACGTCATCTCACTTTGTAAATAAAACTACACCTTAAACTTGGACAACCAATGCATGTGTCTTCAGTGTTCTTAATGATAGCCAGGCCTCTGGGAGCCAGTGGACATCTGTGGTCTGGTCACACCAGCCACCAGGACAAAGTATGTCAAAAGCCCTGATGGATCTTCATAAGGGGCTGGCATGAGGGTCATGATTTGGCTTGCTTTTCTCTGCCTTTGACTGGCACCACACTCCAGCTTCTATGTCTCACTGATCGCTAAAATGGGAGCTGTAAAGTCCCCACCATGGTGATGTTCAGAATACACAGCTGACCAAGCCTTAGTGAGAGATGACAATCGGCTCCCTGGGCGGGAGAGGGGGGTTGGAATATGATTTTGCTTAGCAGGAAGGGCAGGGCTCATGCTCCAAGAGGGTGCCCAGTGATCCTCTGAACACCATGCTGCCTTACTTCACCCCATTCTAGAACCCAGGTCTCCAGTACTCCTCCCAGCCGCTCCACTTCTGAGCTGTTTCTGATTTTAACTAAGTTCAGCAGTTGCTAAGTTGAGGAGGCTCACACAGCCCGTGGTGGTGCCTTTGACTCCCTACCAGGTAACAGGTTTGCATACTCATCCTGCCTCAGAACTGGCTCTGCGAGTGACAGACCCTCCCTCACCTTGCTCTCACCTTTCCCCACCCAAATTGGAAGTGTATGTTCATAGGTTAAGTTGTAACCAACACTGTCGTGCAGCTGTGGGGAGGAGAGAGGAAAGGGGGTTCTATTGTTAGTAGAGGGTGCTGGGCCACAGAGGGCCAGGAGACAGCATAGCTTAGGGCCATCTGAAGCCAGCATGGCTGGGTGCGAGCAGCACTGGAGGAGACTTTTTCTAGAAAGAAAGTTGCTGAGAAATGGAAACTGGAAAGAAGGTGCAAGTTGAGGTTTCTGCATCTGAGTGGAAGGCTTATAATTGTGTGACTGTCCTCAGCTCCACCCCGTGGAATGGCAGGGTGCCATTAAAGTGCCAGGTAAAGAAGGCCACAGTGCCAGGGGACGTGTTGGGGAAGTCAGAGGTCAAATCTGTGACTGAAGACAGTCCTGAATTTGCTGTGTGCTAGAAACATCTGCCCAAGCATGCAGTGGTTCACACAGTGATTGATTCTAGTTTACATAATAGTTCTGGCAGGCCAGCAGCCCAGCGGTGTCTCTGTCTCTCTGCCTCTTCCTGTTCTCCCTGTTTCTGTAATAACCCAGGATGATGGCTGCTCCATGAGCCACAGATAGCTCTCCAGGTCGTTCTCGGACAGAAAAGCACAGACGTGTGGAGTAGACGAAAGCACCTAGTCAGGCCTGGGCCACGCCACTGCCTCTCCACCCTTCAGTGAGAACAGGCCAACGGACAGCTTGCATACGGACAGCCCGTTCCCCGAGACAGCTCTGCTACAGAAGGGGAGGCCTCGTGTGAACGAAAGGTATTACTAAACTGAACTAGATTACGTTCTAAGATAAATGCTAGAGAGGGTGGGACTTGTGGAGAAAATGGAAGTCGTGCACACACACACTGTTGGTAAAAATGGAAATAGTGCAGCCATTGACTTGAGCAAGGTTGTGGTCCGGCTATACCAGTCTGTATAGCCAGAAGAAATGCCTGCACACTATTTTCTGGAGTTCTTGATATTCAAAATAGCTGTGCTATAGAACCAGCCCATAGTGCCCATCTTCAGGTACACAATGGATATGAATTATCATCCAGCTATCAAGAGGACTGAAATCGGCCACTATCAGGAAGATGGATGTAACTAGGAGACACCATGCTAAGTAAAACAAACCAGAAAAACAAGTTCTCTCTTATACATGGAAATATAAGGGGAAAAAAACCTGAAAAGTAGTCATTACTAGGGAGGGGTTTGGGGAGGCAGGTAAGGGTGGGAGAGGAATGCCTGGATATGACCCATGCTTGCTACAAATGGGTATGGAAACATCATTGTGAATTCCACTGACATACACAGTAAATGTGTTCATTTTAATAGAATGACACTGTATACAGTTATGAGCTGCTATGGATATCGCTCTGTATAAATAAAATGCTGATTGGCCAGTAGCCAGGCAGGAAGTATAGGCAGGACAAGCAGAGAAAAGAATTCTGGGAAGTGGAAGGCTGAGGCAGAGAGATGCTGCCAGCTGCCGCCATGAGGTGTTAAGATACTGGTAAGCCACAAGCCACGTGGCAACTTATAGATTAGTAGAAATGGGTTAATTTAAGATATAAGAACAGTTAACAAGAAGCCTGCCACGGCCATACAGTTTGTAAGCAATATAAGTCTCTGTGTTTACTTGGTCGGGTCTGAGCGGCTGTGGGACTGGAAGGTGAGAGAGATTTGTCCTGACTGTGGGCCAGGCAGGACTGGAGAAAACTCCAGCTACAATGAGTGCTGCAGCAACATCAGTTTAGAAACATGAGTTTAGAGCCAGGCATGGTGGCTCATGTCTGTAATCCCAGCACTGAGGTTTGCCAGGAGTTCAGGGCCAACCTAGGCTACGTAGTTCCAAGGCAGCTTGCTGAAACCTGTCTCAAAAGACAAGTTAGCCTGCATCTAACTTTGGTAGCTGTGCCCAGTAGAGATATTTCTAAATTGTTGTGATAAGTAAGAGAGAAGTGGACACTGAGGGAAGAGGGAAGGTATTTTGGGGCTTTGTTTGCAGAGAGCCTGCCAAATCTTTTGGTTTAGAGATGACTAGTTATTAAAATGTGATGGTATGAAGCCAAGAAACTTAAAATGCAGCTTACAGCAGCTGTTCCAGTCACCTATGCTTGGCAATGGGAGAAAATATTTTTTTTCTTAATTCAGAAATATTCAAGGTACCTTCTTTTTGTGTGTGTTTGGTTTTCTTCCTCTTTTTTTTTATAGTTAATCAATTGATTTTTCCCAGCCCAGTTTCCTCCCCCCAATCCCCTCCCCTGAACTTCCCCCTCTTCCCCATCCACTCCCTCTCCCTTCCCTTCAGAAAAATGGAGGCCTTCCATGTATATCAGCCAGCCATGGGATATCACATTGCAGCAAGACTAGGTACCTCCTCTCATGTTAAGGCTGGACAAGGCAACCCAGCTCGAGGAAAGGGTCCCAAGAGCAGGCAATAGGGTCAGAAACAGCCCCGACTCCCTCTGCCAGGAGTCCCACAAGAAGACCAAGCCACACTACTGCAACATGTGTGCAGAGGGCCCAGGTCAGTTCCATGCAAGTTCTCTGGTTGGTGGTTGAGTCTCTGTGAGCCCCTACGAGTCAGCTGACTTTTGTGTGTTTTCCCATGGTGTCCTTAGCCCCTCCAACTCCCATAATCCTTCCTCTCTCTCTTCCACAGGATTTCCCAAGGTCCACCTAATGTTTGGCTGTGGGTCTCTGCATCTGTTTCCATCAGTTGCTGGGGGAAGCCTCTCTGATAACCATTGATCTAGACAACAATCTATAAGAATAGCAGAATATCATTAGGAATCATTTCATTGACTTTTTTTTTTTTTTTTTTTTGCCAGTCATGTTTGGTTCTATCCTAGGTTTCTGGACTGTCCAGCCGCTGGGTCCTGGCCCTCCAGGCAGTGTCACAGGTGGGCTCCCATCTTATAGTATGGGTCTCAAGCTGGAACAGTCATTGGTTGGCTATTTTCATAATTTCTGTGCCACCTTTGTCCCATCGTATCTTGTAGGCAGGACAAATTTTAGGTCAGAGGTTATTTGGCTGAGTTGGAGTCCCAATCCCTCCACTGGAGGTCTTGCCTAGTCACAGGAAATGGCCGGTGTTTCAGAATATTTGTTTAACTATGTAAAGATGTGTTGC
The DNA here is from genome assembly GCF_949786415.1 of Peromyscus eremicus. Lineage (NCBI taxonomy): Eukaryota > Metazoa > Chordata > Mammalia > Rodentia > Cricetidae > Peromyscus > Peromyscus eremicus. The sequence goes on from NC_081426.1 coordinate 91,743,172, forward strand.
TGTTTTTCCTTGCCTGACTAAGGCACCTGATTGGTCTAATAAAAAACTAAACAGCCAATAGCAAGGGAGGAAATATAGGTGGGACTTCTAGGCAGGGAGAGTAAATAGGAGGAAGAATTTAGGCTTGAGAATAAGAAAGAAAGAAAAAGAAATACCAGAGAGATGCCAGGGGCCAGACAGACAGACATGAAGGAAGCAGGAATATAGGACATACAAAATGAAAGAAAGGTAAAAAGCCCTGAGACATAATGAAAATGAATAGAAACAGGCTAAATTAAGTTTTAAGAGCCAATGGGACAAGCCTAAGCTACGGCCAAGCATTCATAATTAATAATATGTCTCCATTTCTTTATTTTGGAGCTGGTTGGTGGCCCAATGAAAATTCCAACTACAGGCCAGTTCAGGCTCCGTATTGCCCATTGCTAGGAGTCATAGTTAGGGTCACCCTCATAGATTCTTGGGAGTTTCCATTGCAGTACGTTTCTAGCTCAGCCCAGAGATGCCCCTGATTCTAGTTGTCTTTCCCAGTACTCTCTCCCTGCATTCTGCCCCAACCTGTTCCCTCCTGTTCCCATGCCCACCCCACTTTCAGACCCCTCCCCCCATCCACCTGATATGTCTATTCTATTTCCCCTTCACAGTGAGATTCATGCATCCCCCCTTGAGCCCTCCTTATTACTTAGCTTCTTTGGGTTTGTGGATTGTAGCATGGTTACCCTTTACAGCTAGTATCCACTTATGAATGAAGACATACCATATTTGTCTTTCTGGGTCTGAGTTACCTCACTCAGAATGATCTCTTCTAGGTCCATCCATTTGCTGGCAAATTTTGTGATGTCATTGTTTTTAACAGACGAGTAATACTCCATTGCATAAAGGTACCACATTCCCTTTATGCATTCTTTGGTTGAGGGGCATCTAGGTTGTTTCCAGTTTCTGCCTATTATGAATAAAGCTGCTATGAACATAGTTGAGCAAGTGTCCTTGTCGTGTGGTGGAGCGTCCTTTGGGTATATGCCCAGGAGTGATACAGCTAGGTGTTGAGGTAGATCGATTCTGAATTTTCTGAGAAACTGCCATATTGATGTCTATAGTGCTGTACAAGTTTGCTTCCTCACCAGCAGTGGAGGAGTGTTCCCCTTGCTCCACATCCTCTCCAGCATGAGCTGTCACTTGTGTTTTTGATCTTAGCGAATCTGACAGGTGTAAGATGGAATCTCAGAGTTGTTTTCACTTGCATTTCTCTAATTACTAAGGGTGTTGAACATTTCTGTAGTTGTTTCTCAGCGATTTGAGATTCCTCTGTTGAGAATTCTGTTTAGATCTCTTTTTTTTTTTTTTTTTTTTTTTTTTTTTTGAGAAAGGGTTTCTCTGTGTAACCCTTGCTGTCCTGAAACTCACTTTGTAGGCCAGGCTGGCCTCGAACTCAGAGATCGGTCTCTCTGCCTCCCAAGTGTTGGGATTAAATGCATAAGCCATCACTGCCCAGCTTCAAGGTGCCTTCTTATGATGGAGATATATTTGACAAATTATTGGTTAACCTGCAGAAAATTTGAAGATGAATTAAATTTTAATGTACCAATTTCAGTTTGTATTTGAGTGCAGGTATCAATAAAGCACCTGACTGTGCTGACCCAAACGGGACATCTGTTTTCTTCCCTTTATAAGAAAGCAAGCCTGGATGTGAAGGTGATCCGTGACCTGTTGCCCATGGGTTGCTGGGGTGGATTTGGCTGAGGTAGCTGACTGGACTAGTGTCCCCTTCCTCCCTCACCTCTCCGTCAGTGTCCCTCTGGAAGCCGTCTGCTTGGTTGGTCAAAGAGAATGACCTCTGCCGAGAGAGGTCAAGGGTGTCGGAGCAGCTGAACTGCCTTTCCAGAATCTCCAACAAGCTCACGCACAGACCTTCTCTAGCGTTATCTCTATAGGTCAGGAACGCCGACAGCTTTGTAATTACCCCGGCCTCTCTTCATGGTCTGGAAATGGCCGCATCAGTTCCAGCTTCAACCCCAGCTCACAGTATCCCAGATATCTGTGTGTAAAACAACAGTGCTGGGAAAGCCACACCCTTCCTACCCGCTGCCTGGCCATGCTGTCGCATTAGCCCACATTAACCCCACCTCTGAAGAGGATCATGCAAGGGCCACCTTTTAGCAGCTTATCATTCGTTGCATCAACTATAATGTAATGCACTTAGTCAAATTTTTGTTTTTTGTTTGTTTGTGTTGCATTTTTTTTTTTTTGAGACAGGGTTTCTCTAATAATTCTGGCTGTCCTAAAACTTGCTTTGTAGACCAGGCTGGCCTCAAAATTACAGGGATCCTCCTGCCTCTGCCTCCTGAGTGCTGGGATTAAAGGTGTGTGTGCTACCACCACGCAGCTTAGTCACTTTTTGAAGTGTCCTTTGTCTTCTACTGCTGTGAGAAAGACCGTGACCAAAAGCAACCTGGGGAAAGGGTTTATTTGGCTTATGTGCACCCAGGTCACACTCCATCCCTGAGGGAAGTCAGGGCAGGATCTAAAGGCAGAACCCAGAGGTAGGAACTGAAGCAGAGACCACTGAGGAAGATGGCTTACCACTTGTTCCCCATGGTCTGTTCAGTTTGCTTAAATACAACCCAAGATAGCTTGCCCAGGGTGGCACTGCCCCCTGAGTCAGCTAGGCCTTCCCACATCCATCACTAATCAAGAAAACACCCCGCCCCCCCACTGACTTGCCTACCAAGGGAGGCGTTTCTCAGCTGATCTCTCTCTTCCCAGATGACTCCAGCTTGTTTCAAGTTGAAAAACAAAACAAAGCTAAGCAGCCCCCCAGGTTTTACCCTCTGTTCTAGGAACTGCGGATGTCCCTACAAGCAGGCCGGTGTTGTGCAGATTCGGTGGCAGCCCTCAGATGTACCATTTGTGATGATTGGTGTTTCTGTCTTTAACAAAACAGCCTTTCACATATGTGTCCCCTTCTGGGGGATGTCCTAAGTGGCGAATTCTGATGATATTGCTAACGCAGGACAGAGTGTTGAAGTCTACATTTTCCACAGGTGCTCTTCTAGAGAAACATCCAGCAACTCCTTTCTCGTGGGTCTTCTAGACCTCTCGGTGGGTGATGCTCCTTTTGGATCTTAACTCTCTGCTCTCCTGCCCGTGTACCTCTCAGTCTCTGTCGACTTCCTCTAGACTATGAACTCCCAAGAGAAAGAACTCTTGCTGTGCTGATTTGTTTGTCCTGTGGGGCCAACTGAGGCAGAGACTGGCTTCCTTTGAACATTTATCAAGTGGAGAAGCAGGCATCCCCACGCGGCAAGGACACAGGAACTGGCAATCACGTCACAAATGAGTATTTGTCACTCTAAATCCTGGTGGGGATCTGTCCATACTGCCACAGAAATATTCTGAATTGGAAAAATGCCCTAAGAATCACTGAAGTCGTATTCACCCAAAACATACTTGTGGGAGCCCATTTTCAGGTTCCTCGTGGCTTTACCCAGCAGGTCTGCATAGAGGATGATTAGGGCCACGGGCCTGAGTGCAGGTGTCTGAAATGGTCTGCACTTGGCTGTGCCCCATGGGGAAGGAGGTCTTTTACTCCACCCCTTGGTGTCTCTATAAATACCCTGGGGCAGAGACAGTTGGGGCCATTGGAAAAGGTTCCAGGCCCTCTTGAGGCTATCCTTTATTTTCTATCTGTTTCTCTCCACAATATAAATCCTATCTAATATTTCCTGCTGCTCACACTCAAGAAAACTCTGGGGAGCTATGGGGTTGGTGGGTAAACGCCCCACACATACTGAGAAAACTTAAAGGATAAATGGGTAAAGCATTTAACCTCAGATTACATATTTTCTCACACTGCAAAATTTACGAATAAAATAAGTCCAAAATTAAGTCAGGGTCCCAACAACACACACATTCCATAGAGGATTGTGTGTGTGGCTCTGTGGCAGAGTGCTTACTTGGCATGTGTGAGGCCCTGGGTTTAGGCCCTACCACCAGAAATTGAATAATAAATAAATAAAAACATGTATATGTGAGGTTATAAGATAAAGGAAACATTTTAATGAGCGTAGAAGAGATAAATGATTGAATATATGAAATTGTTTATAATATATATTAACCTAATATTAGGTTAACTCTATATGTTTATACGTATTAGGCTATCTATATTATATATTAATTCTATATATTGGGTTAATTGGCACAACATCATATATTCAATCATATATATAATACCATGGAAAGAGATGGCCCAATGGTTAGGAGCATTTGTTGCTCTTCCAGACGACCCCAAATAAAAAATGGAATCAGGGCTATGAGACAGCTCAGTGGTTAAGAGCACTTGATTCGTTGCTCTTGCGAGGGACCTGGGTTTGGTTCCCAGCACTCATCTAGTGGTTCACACTGATCCATAACTTCAGTTCCAGAGGATTCAACTCCTTCTTCTGACCTCTGCCGGCACAGACATACATGACGCACACACATTCATGCAAGGCAAAACACTCATGTATGTAAAAGAAATAAATCTAAAACTAAATAATTAAATAAAATTCTTGGGCTGGGCAGACGGCTCAGTGGGTAAAGCATTTTCCTCACAGGCTAAAGGGCCTGAGTTTGCATGCCCAGAACCCACCTATGTACAACTAGAAGCAGGGGTGAGTGCTTCTGAAATCTCAGGACTCCTGAGGTGAGACAAGAGAGCACTGTCCCGGGAACACTGGACAACTGGCCTGGCACACAGTGACTAACACAAGATTCCATCCCAAACCAGGCAGAAGGCGAGGACCAATGCCCCTAACACACATACATGAAACAAAAGTAAATGAGGACAGATTTTAAAAAGAGAATTTTAACACACTGCACCAAGAATGAGGGCTAGGCAAGTATTACATTCACAGAGGTAACAGAAAGGCCTATGTGGAAAATGTTTTTAATAATGTCAGGGTAGGGAGGTGTGGATTTTACTCATTGCCAGACACCACCTACCACAGGGGCAAATACCCCCTGTAGAGAGCAACCATCTGAAGAGGGGCCATGAGCATCTCCACAGGGGCATACGACTGTTCTTAATCCACATAAAAAATTAACATCCCAACTTCTGGTCTTTACAACATTTTCTAAAAGACTGATCAAGCTAAAATGTGTGAAAAATGTAAGTCTACAGTAACAGACATAATAAGGAAACCAAAGCTGAGAGAGCCTCGATGACACACAGGAAAAATGCAGCTGCCTAGATCACGGTAAGAGGGAAGTAGTCAGCACAGTGGATCACACTGCAGTTTTGAGCACTGGAGAGGCTGAGGCAGGAGGATTTTGGAAAGCTTAAAACCACCCTGGGCTACGATGTGAAATCCTGTCTTCAAAAAAGGCAAACTAAAAATAGTGTGGGGAAAAAAGCAGGTCAAACACATAAAGAAGGAAATGAGCATAAAAGTGTTCTGGTTCATGATTTTGATATAACTTTAATGAGACGTTTTCACAAATCAAAGCGAAGAAAAAAATCATTTCTGAACAACAGATTCAGATTGAACAACAGAGCCCTGTCCAAGATTTTAGGAGCAGTGGACCTGCCCAGTAGAGAGCTGCAGGAAGGAGTCTACAAGACATGGGTGTGAGGGTTAGGGTTCACAGCAGCACTACACTGGAAGGTATCGAAATACCCACTAAGAAAGACGAGTTAAATAAATTACAGTCAGTCCTATATAACACAACACTTGAACGTAGCCACTGTTCTAAAGGATGAGGTAGATAACACAGACAGGTGTATAAAGAGATGTTCTGAGATACTCGTCAGTCGATAGTCAGAACACACAGGAAATAAGCTCCAAGCTTTTTAGATGATTTGGTGCACAGGATACTCAAGGATCGTCTTTGCTGTTTTGGAGATTCGCGGCAAGTGCCATGAGTCTGTTTTGGAAATTTCAGGCACTTGTCTGTTCCTCTCTGGAATAGCTCAGATACTTACTTTTTAGATTCTTCACGTCTTCTTCAGATTTTCTCTAAACTTGCATTACACACATAAACAAAATTGCAAGATGCTTGATCCCTTAAAAATTGTGTTGCTGAAGCTCATTTTCCTTTAGTATCTCTTCCCTAGAACTCCAGAGTACCTGCTTGACGCCAAGAAGCCATGTGGATCTAGACCCGCTCCATCCTGCAGTGTGAGTGATATCTCCATACGCCATGTTCTCTCTCTTGGGTTAAAATCCACAACAGGAGGCCAGCTTCGCCCGGAGATGCCTACTGCTCACTGCCAGCCACCTTGCCACCATTTGCTGTCCCACAAGAGACAGGGACGAAAAACGTAAGAATCCAACTCTCTGTTGCTTATCCACACAGTCCTGCCAATGATTGCACATCACAATGAACATCTTTACTGGCCTATTGTCTCCCACTAGTCACATGACGGAATGTGGCTGATTACTCAGCATCCCTGTGCTGCTGTTCTGGCTCTGATGGCCCCAGAGTTACAGCAGCTTCATCACCTTCCTCCAGGAAAGCACTGGTCTCTCGGGGCTTCTTCTTGTAGCAGACCTCTGGGCAATCGGGGTGCTGCTTCCTGTGTTTGCTCTTCTGCCTCCTCTTGTACACCTGATAGGCTAGGTGGAACAAACAAACAGCGTTAAAAGTCACCTGATCAAGGAGCACAGCTGGGGGACTGCTGTGTCCCCACACACTCATCTGTGCTTGGGGAGAGTTGCTTAGTTTGCATGAGACGGGTGGAAACACGGGTGGGGCGGGGGGAGTGAGCCAAGAAAGCTCTGGAATGAAAGGGTGTGCCGCATCAGAATGCTTCTTTCCGTCTAGAAGTGGGATTCCTTTATCAGATCTCTCAGAGCCTGTTCACTCAGTCAGTCAACAAACCCTTGTGGGGTGCTCACTGTGCATCAGGCACTTGTCCAAGTGGTAGGACAGGAATGCAAAGAAGCTCAACATGGTGTTTCTTGAAAACTTTGGGAGCTGGGCAGTGGTGGCACAGGCCTTTAATCCCAGCACGTTGGAGGCAGAGTCAGGTGGATCTCTGTGAGTTCAAGGCCAGCCTGGTCTACAGAGCGAGATCCAGGACAGGCTCCAAAACTGCACAAAGAAACCGTGTCTCAAAAACAAACAAACAAACAAAAACTTTGGGTTTCAGAAACAGGAGCTTGTTCTAATAGTATTTCAGTATCCCATGGGAAACCCCCAACCCCAGGTGTTCCTTACATCATTGTTATCACAGCATTAATTACATTGTTACAATAGCATATAATAGTCAGTATGTGTGGGGGTTAGTGTGAGAACAGGTCCCCAGGGCTCATGTATCTCAATGCTTGGTCCCCAGTGCCGGGTACTGTAAACTTTGGGAGACAGAGCCTTGCTGGAGGAAATGCTTCACTGAGGACACAGTCTGAGGGTCTTCACAGCTTGACTCTGCTTCCTGCACTCCCTCTACTTCCTGTGTGCTGTTGAAATATGATCAGCCAGCCTCCAGCTCCCCTGCCTCCTTCCCATTATGTACACACTTTCTTCTCTCTCTCTCTCTCTTTCTCTCTCTCTGTCTCTCTCTCCCTCTCTCTCTCCTTCCCTCTCTCTTTCTCTCTGTGTGTCTCTGTCTGTCTCTCCCTCTCTCTCCTTCTCTGTCTGTCTTTGTCTCTGTCTCTGTCTCTGCCTCTGTCTCTCTCTCTCTCTTCACTCCCTCACTGTAAGCCAAAATGAGGTCTTTCTTCTACAATTCTACAAGTTGCTTTTGGGTACTGCATTTTATCACAGCAACAGAAAAGCATATTGTGTACAATCAGTTTTTATCAGTAATCACGAACCTTACTAGAGCCTATTCCAGGGACCAAGACCAAAATAAATAAATGTATGTGTACATATGTGTATCTATACCTTCTTGCAATTTACCTTCCATACATAAGGATTTAACCCCAAAGTAATGCATATTTGGCTGAGCAGGCAGGAGAACAGCATGTGTAGGCACGTGTATGCATAAAATTTCAGATTTGTATTTGAAAAATCCTTCACAGACGCTGAGCTCAGGTTGTAGTCTCTGCAGCCCAGAAGTAACTGAGCTCAATGCTCTGAGCAAGGCAGGACATAAAAGCTAGAGGGGTGGTTTTTACAGTGTAGTTGTTTGTGGTTATAAGATCTCACTCAATGGCTTCTTAAATATTTTCTGGGAAACATCCATTGCATGAAAGTATCCTGGCCTTATACTTCATGGTCCCCAAAAGTATGAGGCTAAAATTATATCACAAGAGCAGGACATACAGAGTAGGCTTGAAAATGTTAACAAGTCAGTTACTGGTGTGCAGAGGGAATTCATCTACCTGCGACAATGAAGAGCCCATGCAGCACTTGGAAGAGTCCGTAGGCTAACGCAAAGTTAAACAGCTGGACCAGGTACTCGGCAGTGAAGGACAGCTGCAGCATGGCAATGCACAGCTGGATGTTCTGAGCTCCAGTCTCTATAGAAATCGTCCTGCACCTGGCAGTGAAGAGATTCAAGAGTCGTGAACTAGCAAGAAGAACCACCCTTGAGAATGTTCCCTTCGCATAATGACAAGTATAAGCTCTGGGCTCAGGCAACGGAAAGGATGTGTTCATTGACAGTTATTCCTGGGATCCCCTTCTGTATACAGCAAGGATGCCCTGTGGAATAGTGTCTCAAGAACCCTGGCCCAGGAATTGGGGTAGAAGGACAAGATGCACACCAGAAAAGACTCAAGAACAATTTGCAACAATGCTCAGGGCCAGGAGATGCTACAGAAACTCAGCGAAGGGGCACAGTGGCTCCAGAGAGCTCGGCGGAGTTGAGATGCTACGGAAGAGGTGAGCGACATCAGGGGAGTGTAACCAGGAAAGCTGCAGGCACAAGTGTGAGCGTGGCTTCTTCAGGAGGCACTTCTCGCACTACAAGCCAGTTCGCATGCAGAGGAGGACTGGAGGAGACGAGAGTGGGAAACTGAGTCAGAGGTGTGAAACTGAACACACTAAAAAGCATGCCAAAACTCTAGGTGGAAAGCACACATCAGGGAAGATTGCTTCTGGTGAAAAGTTCAATAATAAATTTCCCTCGTTTCCTACCCTTTTACATCTGTGGCTTTCTACTCACAGATAATGGAATAAATCTGACTTGAACATGAAAAATGAGAAAGAAAGGAAGCAATGGCAGGAGCTTGGAGGGTGGATAGAGCAATTCCGTTCGTCTCCGGTTTGTAAGGCGCCGGTAGCCTTCATACATGAAGTCAACATCCAAAGGTGCTCGGGTGGAGCTCAGGTGGAGCTGGGATTCCATGTGGGGGCAACAAGGGAGTGAGATGGGCGGGAATACCTTTGAGTGGCAGGTTCTCTGACACACTGTATCCTCCTACCTCCATGCAAAGTGCCCTTCCCTCAAACTTCCTAGCTCAATGTCTTAACACTACAAAGCTGCAACCCACCTGGACCATTCACAGAGCAAATGCGGTTATCTCTGGCCCATCTTTGTCAGGCTATGAGAAAGACCAGACAGCTGACAACATCTGGCCATAACAATTCTTACTCTCTCTCCAGATCCAGTCATCAATCTCCATCATTCAACAGTCTATGACCCTAACCATTGACCTTGGAAACAAACCCAGGTTCGAATCCAAACTCCACTTTGTAGCTATAGGAACTTGGTTATGTCCTAATCTCTGAAGGTCTTGCTCATTGGTGGAATAATCACAGCTACCTGTCAGGTCCAACAAGGAGAGAGCAGGGTGGAGCCTCACCCAGTGCCTGTGCAATGCTCAGTGGGAGATGGGAGTGGGTTGGGGGTGGGGGATGGGAGCAGCTCAAGACCAAGCTGAGCCTTCCCCAGCAGGCTTTCAAATCCAGCCACTTTCCTGTAATTACTCTCCAGATTCAAAAATAAATCCACTTACTGAAAAACAGAAACTATTCCCAGGAGATACGAAAGAACTGAAATCACCCTTAACTTCCCAGCTCAGAATTGCCATTTCTTCCACTATTTTTCCATATTCTTTTTTGCCTTTTTTCCACAAAGTAGAAACCAAAAATTTTTAACTAACATTCAGCTCTGGAGCATCGCCCAACATCATTGAGATTAAGGCATGGTGCCCGTCACATGTCTGCAGCATAAATAAACATGACCCTGTTGTTAGATATTTAAATTGTTTCCATTTTTACCTTTAGAAAAGGGCACTGCAATTAGCATCTTATTATATCAATATTCATGTGTATATCTGATAGAGATAACTCTAGAATAGATTACTGATGAGTGTGGTGACACACACCTTTAATCCCAACACTCAAGAGGCTGAGACAGGAGGACGTGGAGTTCAAGGTCAGCCAAGTCTGCATAGCAAGACCCTGTTCTCAGCCAGAATAAAAAGTACTGAGTTAATAGCCAGAACACATGTGAGACTGCCAATCCAGCACTAAGTTGCCTCTCAGAAAGTTAATGCTGGCTTCTGTCACCATTCCCCCTCATTATTATTTTATGGCATTCATCCCATGGCATGCATGCCAACATGGAGTATTATCACTTTTAAGATTTTACAATATTTATAAATGTATACCCAAATCCAAATGATAAGATTTAAGACTAATTCCTGTAAGTATTATTCTTAACTAGTAATTCTTTAAAAATCTGGCACAATGAACAAGGATTTAACTTCTTAAAATTTACTCATGCCCTACTATGATCTCAATCCTACCGCCTGTGCTGACAGTTTACATCAACTTGACACAGGCTAGAGTCATCTGAAGGGAGGGAAACTCAATTAAGTAAATGTCTCCACAAGATCCAGCTGTGGAGCATTTTCTTAATTAGTGGTTGATGCGGGAGGGCCCAGCAGCCCACTATGGGAGGGACCATTTGGGCAGGTGGTCCTGAGTTCTATAAGAAAGCAGGCTGAGCAAGTCACAGGAAGCAAGCCAGTAAGCAGCACCCCTCCATGGCCCCTGCATCAGCTCCTGCCTCCAGGTTCCTGCCCTGTATGAGTTCCTGCCCTGACTTCCTTCAGTGATGGACTCCAATGTGGAAGTGGAAGCTGGATAAACCCTTTCCTCCCCAGGTTGTTTTTGGCCAAGGTGTTTCATTGCTGCAATGGTAACCCTGACTAGATAACCCCCATCCATGTGGCTTTTGTCTACATAAAGAATTACCATGATCTTCCTGACCACAAGCGAAGCAAAACCTTCCTGTTTCCTGACACAGTGAGCAAAGCCTGGCATGGTGTGTATTCAATGCACCTGCCTCAGAGAAGCTTAGAGAGCCTGGCATGAATCAAAGAAGTAGAGTTTGTGTCTAGCATACACAGGTCTGACAATCTGAGTCCTGAACACACACACACACACACACACACACACACACACACACACACACCCCTTGTAGGTTATGTAACCATACCTTTGCCAAGATTGGTGGGTGAGGAACGCCAGCAGGAAGCCAGTGACGTGGCCGACCAAAGGAAAAATGAAACTGATGATGAGAAGAGTGACATCTGTATTCCATCCCTTCGCCAGGACCACACCAGTAACTGCCACCACCAGAAGAAGGATGCCGCCAGCGATGGCCCCGACCTACAGCAAAGCCACACGGTAAGTGCTGGGGAGTCACATCTGAGGCTCTGCCCTCCGTGATGCTCAGCACAGGTGTAAAGGTTTGAACTTCAGGCGTTCTAGAAGAACTCAGGTTGTCACATCAAGTTTCCTGTTAAAGTCCCCTTCCTTCCCTTATGCACAGGAGTGTGTTCCCCAGTGCCCAGTGATAAAGTGAGTGCTGGGTCCTGTATAATACATAGTGCATATGCTCTTTCGTCCCAGGCATAACTGATGAAGTAGGTTAACAACTAAGTAAAATAACAGATGGGTTGTCTCTGACCAGGAACAGTGTATAATGGTACAAAAAACACACAGGCATAGTACATGCCAATAATAAATAGGAAATAACAGAAATAATGAAAGGATTAGCTAACACTGGTGCATTCTAGTTTCCTGTCTCTTACTGTGATCAAACACTGACCCAAAGCAGCTAGGAGAAGAGAGTTTACTTGGCTTACACCTCCAGGTCTCAGTCCATTCCTGAAAGAACTCAAGGCAGGAATCACAGGGAAATGCTGTGATCTCCGCCTCGTGTTTAGCTTTCTTTCTTTTTAAAAAATATTTTTTTAAATGTATATTACATATACATTATTTATATTATATAAATATGTAATCTTTCATGGGAAAATGTTGAAGACTTTAAGATATTTTTAAACTAATCTCATTTTTATTTATTGGAAGTTTCATACGTGCATACAGTGGGCTCTGATCAAATCCACCCTCATCTTCTCCTCTGCTTCTCCCTACCTTACTACCATATTCCCTCCCAATTTCATGTGTTCTCTCCCTCTTTTTTTAACCCACAAGATTCAATTACAGCTGCCAGTGTGTGGAAAGGGAGGCGGCCACCCACTGGAGCATATGTCGCCTCTTAGGGGCTGAATCCCCGAAGCTCCCTCTCCCAGTGTAGTAAACTTTCTTACAGCCCAGGACTATCTGCCTAGGGATGGTGCCACCCACAGTGGTCTGGACCCTCCCGCATCAATTAATAAGACAAACTCTACAGACATGCCCAAAGGCCAGTCTGATCCAGGAAACTCCTCAAGTGAGGCTTTCCTCTCAGATAAGAGAACTGTGTCAAGCTGACAATGAAAGCTAATTAGATGCTAAAGAGAATGAGTGTTTAAGATCTGCTGGTCTGGGAAGGGCTCTGCAGAAGGACCTGAAGGCTCTGATAAAGGTGTCTTTAGAACTTGGGCCTGGTACCTCCACAGCATTCACAGTTTGACGTGATGGACGAAGGGACAACTCATGTTCTAAACAGGACAGGGCAAGATTTGATCACACTAAGTAATGCTGCCCTCTTTAAAACACATGAGGTGTTTATTTCTGGAATTTACCTCAGACACCTGGACCCAGGGAAGGCGGACTGAATAGGAGGATGACTGCATCTAGGAAAACCCCAGCTCCAAAATAGTCAAGAGACTGAACCCAGTTATAAATTAGTGGGGTTGGACACGATTGTAATTCTTCCTATTTTAGGATCAGCATATTTCCTCTCCAAGAAGCGAGCCAGAAAGACTTGGTTTTTATAAATAAGACGAAATTGTGCACTGACTGGACTCTGACAACGTCTGCCTGTCTTAGTCTATTTCTAATGCTTACAAAGCGCTCGCTCTATAAAGAAGAGTTCGTTCAGCTCACAGTTCAGGAGACAGGAGCAATGGCGTCCCTCGGCACTGACGAAGTCCCATGACGGATGGCATCACTGCAGTGTAAGCGCACGAGAGTGGTAGACAGTGCGCGTGTGGAAGAACTCGGGGACAGCGTCAGGCCTCCCTGCAGCAAGCCACCCGCACAGGCGCTAACCCACCACTCAAGGCCTCCCAACTCATGCCTTCCAAGAGCGATACTTCCATGACCTAGTTACCTTGTACAGGTCCCAGGATCTCTAAGTGACACATTGAACCAAACCTGTCACCTCAGAAAGGGAAATGACAGCAGCAGCTGACGCCCCCAACACCAAAGGCCCCTTTCCGGTAACTACCTGTCCACAGTCTGTCTTACCTGCCCCCCTACCTCACCATCCCCCTTTGAGCCACCAATCACATCCTACTGCTTACACTCCTGCTTCTCTCTCCCAAAACAAAGATGTACCCATGTCCACTAGACAGTCTGAGCTCACAGGAAGAGGAGGAATACTCTATCCTCTCTCACATGAGTACTGTCTCTGATTTTTGTGACTTAATGAAAACAAAATCTGGCTGGGAGCTGTAGCATATATCTAGAACCCCAGCACTCAGAAGACAAAGGCAGGAGGATTACTACAAGTTCCAGGCCAGCCTGAGTCCAAGACAACCTGAGCTATACACAGTAACCTTGCCCCCCCCAAAAAAACAAAAAAACAAAAACAAAACAAACAAACAAAACAGCAGGGACATGGGGCTCCCACCTAGCAGGAAATGCTGAAACACACATAAAGCTCTCACTATCAAAATTTCTTCTTTCTCTCTCAAAAGCGATGTCAAAGTTTAGCATCCATCGTGAGTACATTACTGGGAAACTGTGTGAAACCCAAATGGGACCAAGGCTAGGGGAAGATACACTGTATCAGGCCTGTTGGCACGTGCCCCTGATCTTAGCTATTTGTGAAGCTGAGGCAGTGGGACCATGACCTTAGGCCAGCCTGTGCTACACAGTGAAACCCTGCCTCAAAATAAACAAAAAACACATTGGGTGGTGGTGGTGCACACCTTTAATCCCAGCACTTAGGAGGCAGAGGCAGGTGAATCTCAGTGAGTTCGAGGCCAGCCTGGTCTACAAATCGAGTTCCAGGACAGCCAGGACTGTTACACAAAGAAACCTTTTCTCAAAAAAACAAATAAATAAACAAACAAACAAATAAAAACACTAAAATAATGACTAAACTGTGGGCTCTAGTTTATGTATATCATTTAATTTATTTTAGCATAAATCCCATATAATTGCTGAAAAATTTTATTTGGTTGGGGGAGGACACTAGGGAGGGTCTCCTGTGGCCAGGCTGGGCTTGAATTTGTTATGTAGCAGAGACGACTTTGAACGTCTCATCCTCCTGCCTCCTTGCCCCACGGGCTGGGATTACAAGCATGTTCCTCCACGCCTGACTCAAGAAAGGAGTTTTCAAACCTACTCTCTACAGATAACAAAACTGACATCCAGAAAATGTATCTGGTTTCTCACTGACACAGACAAAATCACAAGTACACAGAGAGACTGAAGTGGGGTGTTTTTAATTGTGGTTGTCCTTTAATGACCCTTTGAGAAAAATAATGACAAAGTACTTGAAAAGAAAGTTTCCATAATCACGCTGTCCTCTTGTTCTGTAAACATTTCCCACTGGGAATGTTCTCCTTTTAAAGTGACAGTGACGAGTGTGGGAAGGAAGGGGCCATATCCCATGAGGACAACCCAGCACTGCACACACGCACGCACGCACGCACACACGCACGCACACACCACGGACCTCCCTCACCTGTCCTCTCTCGCTCTCCTTGGACATTGTTCAACTGGGAACACAGCCCATAGAGGCAGAGGGAGCTTAGATTGAACCAGACCATAAACTCCAAGCTGCAATAAACAGACATTTTTGCTGAACCTCCAATTTGCCCCCAAACGCTCATTTCTTTATACATGTAAAATACAACTGAGATTCTTTTTTCAGCTTCAAAGAAAGAAGCACAAACCTGTGTCTTCCGAGGTGATTTTAAAAGTCATTTTAGCAAGAACACTTATGTCTCAAGTAGACAAGACAGCACTGTAAAGCACGGGAAGATAGGATACCCAGGTTCCCACCATTCCGTGGCCACCCCTCCGTGCCTTCGGGATGATTTCATTCACACAGTGTCACTGATGAGGCCAGCAGCCTTTGCTTGTGTATACCAATTACATCTCCAGTGGTGTGTGCCTGGGAATGCTTTGTCAAGACAACCCTTCATCCTGTTCTCCTAAGAAATCACCCAGGATCCCACACACTGAAGCTCCATTGTGCACACTGCAGGGAGGAGCTTCACCTTGTAAGTGCTTGTGGGAAGCCCAGGAGAGGGACAGGTCCTGGCCATCTCAGCCCATGTCAGACCTGAATGTTTCTGTCACTAAGAACATCATGTTTTCCAAGGTATCACAAACGTGTGTTGGCCAATGGGAGGGACAAAGTATGGCGCCCAGCCAGAGGGCAGGAAACAGGCTGTACTGGGACAGCTCATTGGTTCAGCCTTTGAGTCTCTGCGTCTGGTGATGTGCTGTGTGTAGGAGGGGGTGCTGACCTTAAGAACGACTTTTGCTTGCTTTGGCCACCTATAATTCATATAGACACCAAAGGCCACAGGAACAATCAGGGACGCAAGGGTAATTCCTAGAAAAGAAAGACAATCTATCAGAAAGTGTCCCCTCTCCCCTAATGCCCCATACTTTCTCAGCAATTTCTATTGCTAGTAGTCAAGAGCTTTGAAAGACAATATGTGAAGGGTCTGTACTACTCATAAATTCCATCACACCTGGGCCACCATTTCTCTCAGAATCCTACAAAAATCAACCACAGGGACTTCAGAGATAACGGAAATATAATGGTTAGAAATGAGAGTGGTCCCTCTAAGTCTATGAAATTCCCAGCCACGGAGCAGGGCTCGTAAGAAGATGCGCCATGGGTTGTGGACACCTAGCCATTGTGAGACATTGTGTGAAACACATTGTGAGCTCTGTAAATCTCTCTTCTTCATAAACATCCTGCCTAGGGGATGTCACTACACCAGCAAAAGCTGGCACCTGGGGGTTAAGAGCCTAGATGCTAGAGTCAGAGTGCTGAGTTTAAATTTCAGTTCTACACAGCATGGTCTTCGTCAAGTTACTCAACCTCTTCAACCCTGAAAGTATACGAAGTAGAACTAGAGCTAGAAACTAATAGGATTGATTTGGACAATGCTAAACACCACATAAAGAGATTGGAAATTATCTGTTATCTGCACAATTGCCATTGCTCTCTCCACTCTTACCCATCCCCATACAGACCTATGCTCTGGTATGGAATGGTGAGATTCTGTGTAAGGTTCCAGGACCAGGTGTAGAGGTAGAGGCAGAGGGGCATCATTCCCAGAGCAGCCACCGTGGAACAGGTTGTCATACTGATGCTGAAAGTAAAATGAAAATGCTTAGGAGGGAGAGCTAGAAACCGAGAACCTGGTCCTTACTTACTTTAATATGCAGTCTTGGGCCAGATGTGGTACCTCACGCCATTAATCCCAGCAGTGGATAGAAAGAGGCAGGTGGATCTCTGTGAGTTCAAGGCCAGCCGGGTCTACACAACAGTGAGACCTTGTCTCAAAAAAATTAAGAATTTGGTCTTTACCAAAAGCAATTCCTAGAACCCACTTTTTCAAAGCAACTCCAGGGCCCACTTCCTCAGAGATTATGTGGCATGTATTACTCAGAGCTCACTGCTCTCAGGTCTAAAGAAAGCATGCCAGAATTTATTAACCCCCTTTGGGGCTTGAATAAGTTAAACCTGTATGGTGCAAAGTACTGTTAAATACTAAGAAGCCATCCGAACACCGAGTGAGATTCCCATTGGATACAGAAGAGCCTGTAGTCACTGACTCCCAACACGGAACACTGGAAAGCATGAACCAACGTACAGAATCTGAGAGAGGGAATCCATGAGAGATGACAGAGTGAATTAAAATTCTCCTCCAAACAGATACTGTGCAACCTTCTGACTAGGAACAGGCATTGACTTGAAATGACTCTCAGTTCTACAGCACAGCTCCTCCAAAGTGAAATCCCGGCACCAAAAGTCTGGTATTTTCTGTTCTAGACACTTTCCCAAAGCTTGCATTTGCAGTGGGCTGCTCTAGATGTGGTCAGGCCCTTTGACGTCTCCCGAGAGCATTGAGAGACAGATCTCACTATCACCTTTTTACACACTTACTTCTCCAGCCTCTTCCTGTCCTCCCCGCTGAACGGTCTGCCTTATCTGACCTTTTCTTCTTACCTAGGGGGAGCTCTTTGGAAATCAAGGTATATAACATTATGTGTGATTTAAATCTTTTTGATAAATTTACTGTTTATCTTTGACTTTGCTTGATGTTTCTCATAATTAAAATTTATATAGTTAAGGCTGTTGGGTATTTTTGCCAGGTGTGATAGCGTACCCCTTTAATCCCGGCACTTAGGAGGCAGAGACAGGTGGTTCTCTGTGAGTTCAAGGCCAGCCTGGTCTACACAGTGAGTTCCAGGCTAGTCAGTGCTACATATCGAGACCCTGTCTCAAAAAACAAACAAACGAAACAACAAAAGGCTATTGTTCTCTCATGCCCTCTAAGTTTCTCATTCTTGTGAAGATATCCTCCGTTCCTGGGGGCATTCAGACATCAGCCCTACATTTTTCTTCTTTATGGCTTCATAGTCTATGTTTATATTTTAACTCATTTTACATTTCTATTTTATATGGTATAAGATATGAAGCTATTTTTGTCTTGAGAGGCAAGTGTGTGGCTACACTTTTCTCACAAAACTGAAGTACTTTCTTTATCATATACTAATTAAATGCCCAAGTTTATTCAAATATTTTTGGAAAGCTCTAATCTAGGCCATTGGTAAGTAATTTTGTTTTTTTCCTAAACAAGTACCAGACTTTCTTAATTAAATTGTCTCCATAAAATATAGGGTTGCTGGGCAATGGTGGTGCATGCCTTTAACACTTAGGAGGGAGAGGCAGGTGGATCTCTGTGAGTTAAAAGCCAACCTGGTTTATAGAGAGAGTTCCAGGACAGCCAGGGCTACACAGAGAAACCCTGTCTTGAAAAAAGAAATATATAGGGTCAATATTTCCACATAAATTTTCCTTTTCAAACTTTTTCATCTAAAAATAAAAAGAAATCTTGCATAGCTTTCTTTTTTATTCTGTTCAGAGTAGTCTCTGGGGTCAATCCCCAACACCCAAAACAAACAAAGATGTCTTTTGCTAAGCTAGAAGAAGATCAGCATTTTGCCACAGTTCTCAAGCCTGTTTCCACAGAGATGGTACCCTGTTTCCATGGAGATGGTACCTAGGGAAGTTTTCCAAATACTTGACCAATGCTGTATGCCTTGGCTCTCTGCTTACCAAGTCCTGGAAGGAATTCTACATTGCATCACTTTAATCTTGAATTATGGAGTCTGGAATGCACCTTGCCACCCCCATATGGTTTTGGCTCCAGCAGGAAAAGAGTGAGATTCCTCACTTTAAAAAGCCAAATGTCAGCTAGGCTGTGAAACCTTGCCCCCAATCTCTGTAGAATCATTTGATCCTGTGGTACATTTGATAGTGGCTGCAGAGGGGCAAGGGAAGCTCTGGTACTCTGCCATCTGCCGTAAACACCAGCCGAGCTGGAGAAGCACAGAAACTGCCTGATGTATAATGGGAAGCCACGCCTTCCAGTGCCTGCCAAGAAATTCCAATGCGGCATCAACAGAGGATGTGGCTAACTGCATCCCTCCACTGTTCACATGGTGGAAAATCGCTGGCATTATCTGACCTCAACAGAGCAAGATTGCACTCGCACAGGGAAGGATGGCACCATCAGCTATTGCAGAGAATAACGAGACAGGTTCAGCAGGACTGGACAAACAGGTAAATCCTGAACCTCCCTTACAGCAAGTGAAGGGCATCCACACATTCCACCAAACGGCAGTAGTCAATAGCATTCTGCATTTGGGACTTAAGTTATTCAAATGTTATTTTAATTCTAAACCCAAAAAATCAAGGACTCCAATTCTCCACATTAAAGGCATATCTATAAAAGAAGAAATCTGGTTAGCCAAATGGACACCAGTGTGCCGTAAGATCACATCCATAGAAACCATCCTAGGACGAAGTTCACAGCGAGCGTTTATTGAGTACTGAGTACTGCAAGCCACATTTTGTACCTCAAACTTCCATATGTTTTTTTTTTTTTTTGCTTCTCACTTTTTACAGTAACTATGCAGATATTATTTCTATCTTGATAACAAATCAATTAACGTATTACTTGAATCTGGGATGCCCCCCAGTAGGCTCATATTTTAAAGACTCAGAACCCAGTGGCTTGTGCTACTAAGTTAAATGTTATGGAGCCTTTGGAAGCTGAGGTCTGAGCTGGGATGTAGCGCAGTCAGTAGAGTGTTCAACTTAGCTTGCAAGGAGCTCTGGGTTTGATCCCCAGCACTGCATGAAAATAGGCATGGTTTCGCACGTCTGTAATCCCAGCACTTGGGAAGTCAAGAAGGGAAGATCAGAAGTCCAAGGTCATCTTCGTCTACATAGCAAGCTCTAAGCCAGCCTAGGTTGCATGCTTCTGTCTGGCAGAGGTAGGTCGTGCGGGGCAGTCCTTTTGAAACTCTGCTGCCCATCTCTGGCTGCCAGCCTTGTCTTTATTCTCTGGTCTGTACCCCGTGACCTGCTGTCGCTCCATGCTCCTGCCATGCCTTCTGCAGAATGACAGACTGACATTTCCCTGACACCGTGAGCTACAATAAAGCTCTTCTCCCTTGAATTGCTCCTGTCAAGTACTTTGTTACAGTTTTAAGAAAAGCAACAACACAAGTTCAATCTCAGCTCTCTCCAAAAACCTGAAGTGCCGAAGGCTAGATCAGATCAGATCCAGAGGCCAAAGGCCGATAGTCCCCACTAGACCAGATCAGACCTGAGGAATCACGTACTATTTCTAAAGTCTTTGCCAAGGACCAAGGACTTCAGTTCAGAGGAGAAAACCAGGCATGGGAATGCATGCCTGTAATTGCAGGACTCGGGGAGGAAAAGAGGGTCAGAAGTTCAAGGTCATCCTTGGCTATGTTTCAAGTTTGAAGCCAGCCTGGGCTACATGAGACCTGTCTCAAAAATAAACAAATATAAAAATGGAAGGAAGCTCAAGAGGACTTCACTGGTCAAAGCTGTCACTACCGCTAGTGTCCAGAAGCCTTTTTCTGTAATTACGGATATACACATACATCCTCCATAGATATTGAGAGGTTGTGCGAGCTGTCCCGAATTGCATTAATAGACAGTTTTCATTTGGGGGAAAGCTATTATAGTAACACTGGCAAAGACCCTGTCCCTGTGTCACTCACTCACCTTTATCAAGGCCCTGCCACCACCAGGCTGGCACTGAGCATACATGAACAAGCGTCAAGTAATTGACAGATCTGGTAGATGAGGCTAGCAAGTTGTACAGTTGCAAGACCTTCTAGCAGGTGACCCAAAACTTATATATTTGGCATTCTGGGGACAGATAACAGGCAGCTCCTTCAGACAGTCTCAGATGGAATGTTAAAATTAGGAGGCAAAGGCAAGTGGATCTTCATGCATTGGAGGCCAGCCTAGTCTACACAATGAGCTTAGGGCAGCCAGAGCTGCACACTCCAATCATCTCAAAAAGAAAAAGGGAGGGATGGGTAGGAGAAGCTTGGGTTCTATCATTCCTTTCTCGTCCCTTTCCCATGGTTCTTAGAAAACAACTGCTCAGATCTACTCAAGCACACATCCAAGCTGGAAAGCCGGAAGTAAGGACACTTGGATACCCATTTCATGCCACATTATTCACAGTAGTCAAAAGGTGGCACATGCTGGTAACCCCAGCACTCAGGATGACAGAGGCAGGAGGATCCGGGCCAGTTTGGCTGCCATACTGAGTTCTAGGCCAGGCAGGACTACATAGTGAGACCTTGTCACAAACAAGAAACAAAAGTTAGAAACAACTCAGTGGCCACTGGAGAGTGAGCAGGATAGCACTCAGCATCAAACAGAAGAGGAATGCTAACAGAATGCTCTGAGGAGGAGGACCCCGGAGGGTGTTATGCTCAGTTAAGTAACCAGACCCCAAAAGACAAACGTTGTGTGAGTCACATATATCCGAGGAGTCAAACATGAGACATAAAGCAGAATGACTGTGTAAAAACGTGAATGTTCTTAATGCCACTTGATATTGCTCCAATGGTACATTTTATTGTGTGTAATTTATAATGATCTAAAGATAAAAGAACCTCAGAGAGTCCTTTACCAAAGTAGGAGCTGAGAGCCGGGCACGGTGGCCTGTGGCTGTGATTCTAGCACTTGGGAGGCAGGAGCAGGAGGACTAGGAATTTAAAGACGTCTTTAGCTGAATGGAGTTTGAGGTCAGCCTGGGCTACATGAGCTCCTGTCTCACAACAAATCAAAACAAATATGGAAACTGAGGTGCAGTGAGATCAACGGCTCCATGGTGCTCAGCAACTTGAGCAGACACAGGGCTCTAATGCCTGCTCCACAGATGACAGGTCAGCTGTCGGATTGTAAGAGATCTAAACTACACACACACACACACACACATGCACAATCGCACGCACGTACGCATGCACGCACACACATAAACCAAACAAATAAATATAAAAAGAAAAAGTGGAGACATTGCAGCATAGATAATTTCCGTAACCTGCCCAGATGACTCTGCCAGTCAGTGATGCATCCTGTTACTGTGTCCTGCATGGTGCTCTTAACTCCTGCATGGCACTGCCTAGTTCTTGAGCTCTCCCCTCAAAAGCAAGAATCTACCCATCTAAAACAGAGCATACTGCAGGAAATGTTACCAATTCCTTATTCACGCTCTCTGCAATGTGACTTTGTAGTTCCGCCCATGAAGGGCCAGTCAGCATCCCCACCCCTGAACCAGGCTGGTCTCTCTGTTTGCATTGGTATTGTATGTGAGGGAACAGACAGTGAGCAAGGTTCAAACTCAGGCCTTACAATGCTTTGCATGCTTCCTCTTTCAGAATCCTGTGAGCAGATCTGGTGGGTCTAAACACACACACACACACACACACACACACACACACACACACACACACACAGACAGAGATGACAGAGACAGAGACGGGTCAAGAGTGCATGTGGACAATAACCAAGTTGTCTCCCAGCTGAAGCGATCAGTCCACATCTGACTAATCCCCAATGACTCGAAAGGGTCCAGCAAAAAAACGCTTGGCCTCTCAGCCAGGCCCTGGCACACTGCGCCTAAGCTTTTTGTATGTATCAACCAATTTCTTTCTAGACCAATTAGGGAGAATCGTACCGTGACTGGAGCAGACAGATCAGGCCAGCTAGCACCGAAGGATATTTGAAGACCATGGGCAAATGGAAATGAGAAAACCAGGGTATGTTTAGTGAACAATGAGTAATTCGTTTTGCTGGAGGCCACTTTCATCTAAGGAGTCGGTGGGAAATAAACCTGGAGAGCTGACATAAACTGGTCACTACAGGAAGCGCTGGGATACCGCGTATATATGTCAATACCATGATGGAAGTATTATCATTTCCAACTACGAGAATGGAAGCCGACCTCTCTGCCCCTTCTCTCTCCAAGAACAGCCACATCTTCCCGGGTAGTGCCAGTCTCAACCAAGACGTGTGGTAAAGGTCAGAGGGAACTGATTTGACCATACCGGGCTCCTGGTCACCAGAGCGGTCTTCAGCCTTGGCAAAGCGGATATTGTTGCCATCAGTGACCCCTCCATTGAACTCAACTACAAGTCTGCATGTTTCAGTGTGATCCCACATAAAGAGGTCCACAGCACAGTCAAAGCTGAGAAAATGAGCCTTGTCATCATGGGAAGGCCATCTCCATCCTCCAGGAGTGACACTCCTCCAACATCAAACAAGGCGATGCTGGTGTCTTCACCACCATGAGAAAGGCTGGGGACCACTTGGAGGGTGGAGCCGAGAGAGTTGTTATCCCCTTCGACTGACGCCCCCATGTTCGTGATGGGTGTCAGCAGGCCCCATCACCCTCAATAACCACTTTTGCCAAACTCGTTTCCTGGTATGACAATGAATTTGGCAACAGCACCCGGGTGGTGCCTCTCACAGTCCTCATGGCCTCCAAGCAGTAAGAATCCCCAGGCAACCCAACCCCAGCAAGAACATGAGAGGAAGAGAAAGGCCCTCAGCTGTGCGGGAGTCCCTGCCCCAATTCAGCCCCCACTCCACCTAGCATCTCCCCTCCTGAGTTCCATCCCACACCCCCCAGAAGAAGGGGAGAGGGGCTGAGGGAGCCCTACTTTCTCCAATACTGAGTACCATCAATGAAGTTCATGAACAAGAGAGAGACCCGCTGTTGGAGACTGCTTTATCTATGTTCAACAAAATGATAACCGAGAGTCTGAATGTGGAGAGAGCACTGCGAAGATGTAGCTATTGGCCATGAAAGAATTCACTAGGGCCTGACCCCAGGAAGCAAGAGTGGAAGATGACAGGAAGCCAGAGCTGTGAACAGCTCAGCAAGAGAGTGGGCCTGGCAGTGGGCTGAGGGGACAAAGGGAGGAACAAGATAGACGTTAGGGGAGGAGAAGACAAGGTGAGGAGCCCAGGGCCCTGGGAAGGCACCTGGCACCATCATGCCGTGTGTGTGGACACCCGCTCAAGTCCAGAACACCTGTTTAAGGTGGACACGTGAAAAACCACATCCAGACTGATAAAGGAGGCAAAGCAACAGAACCAACCGTACCTGGTGTCATCTCTAAGAGCTTCGCCTCAGTTTCCCCATTTGTGAAATAAAGATGTGGGATTGAGCACACTTCAATTTCATCCAGAATGACTGTCAATGACTGGCCACTGAGTTTTACTCCATGTGGTTTTTGTTGGTAACCAGTTGTGAAGCAACGTACTGAATACGGGTATTGTTCCACTCATTAAGACAGAATATTCTATTTGAAACTTCAACTGAGATTTAAGCATTTATTAGTGTTATATCCACAAGCATTTAAAAAATTCTCGGGGAGGATTATTCTCAGCTCAAGGCCAGCCTGGACAACACAGAAAGGCCCTATCTCAAAAATACAAAAATAAATATTATTCTATTCTTAGCATTTATTTTGTATTGTTCATGTTTGTGAAACTTAAAATCATACTTTAGAAAAAGGAAAAGCACAGGATGGGGGCACTCAGTGGTAAAGTGCTTGCCAAGAAAGAAAGAAGCAAAGCAGCTAACATTTATTGCATGCCTACTGTGTGCCTGGCTCTGCGTCACATGTGTACATGTGTATGTATTCTCAGGCAAGTTACTATGGTCAATATTTAAATGCTAGGGCTAAGAGATGGCTCAGTTGTTAAGAGCACTAGCTGCTCTTCCAGAGGACCCAGGTTCCACCCTCAGCACCCATATGGCAGCTCACAGCCAGCTATAACTCCAGTTCCAGGGGATCTGATGCCCTCTTTGGGTCTCATCTGGCACCAGACATGCATGTGGTACATAGACATACATGCAAGCAAAACACTCACAAACACTAAAATAAATAAATCCTTTTATTTTTAAGTTTAATAACTGATTAACCAGGAGCGATGACACACGCCTTTAATTTCAGCATTTGGGAGATAGAGGTAGGTACATCTCTGAGTCCAAGGCCAGCCTGGTCTACAAAGGAAGTTCCTGGACAGCAGGGCTACACAGAGAAACCCTGTGTCAACAAGAAAGCTGATTGAGGACAGAGTGGGTGGCAGACATGGTGGTGTATACCTGTAATCCCAGCACCAGGACACTGAGGGCACAAGGATCAGGAACTCAGAGCCACCCCAGGCTATGTGAGACTTTGTCTCAATAAAACAAAATCAGAATAAATAAAAGAGATAAAGTTGGTAATAAGAAACAAAATGGCCTTTATCTTCCACACACACTCTGTTCGTTGGCGTTTCCGTGACAATGCTGATGAGTCAAGGGTGTTGGTAATAAATATTCTCTTTCCCAGAACAGAAATGTTTCAAAACGCTGCTAAAGACCTCTGCTCATACTCCAAACAGATGACGCGGTTATGTGGCCAAATGTCATGGAAAAAAACTGCCTAAGTTACAAACAGATATAAACCAGATGTGAATTCCAGTGTGAACTCTGCTCTTCTCCTTGTGGCTGTTGTTGAGCTACTTAACCAACTTGAATCGTTTTCTCAGAATAATGAAAGGCCACTTACAAGGTGACTATGAGAACCCAGGAGAGAAGATAGAGCCCAGACCTCCCGGTACCTATGAACACTAGTCTCCTTTTCTTTCCAGAAATCCTTGGGACCCAGACTTCATGACTGTCATGTGAGCATTAATGGACAGCTTCACTGAACTTCAAGTAGTGGCATAGGAGTGGAGATACAAAACTATCAAGAATTTTTTTCAAGTCTCTCGTAAGTGGGTAACTAATAGGCATCGTCATATGAGAGTTAATTACGTGCTGTCTATGTGGTAAGCACCCATTAAAATGTATAGGTAAAAAATCTGCTCAATGCACTAAATATTCGGTACATGCAAGAGAACTAGATATGAGACCTGAAGCTGAGTCACGGAGGTCAACTCCCACTTCGGTCATCAAGTCTGACTCACTGATTGACTCATTCATTCATTCACTCATCGTACAGTAAATCTCAATTAAATGGCATACGCATGCAAAGATTTAAATTTATATGGAATATTTTCCCTAGGCAGGATGCAAACGTGTGTTTATGAGCAAAAAAAAAAAAATCTAGAAAGACTATTGTTTTTAACTCTATTTTCCCCCAATACGGACTCATCAATTCTTTCTTCAAATGTTATACTTCTCATCAAAACATTTGACCCCAAAATTGTGTGATTCATTCACCACTGTTAAAATGTGAATACATGAGAAAGTTTCATTTCTCCCGGAGTATTTATCTACCCATAAGTAGGCATAAGCTCTGGCTTAAACCTAAAGGGCAAAGGTAACAAGACAGTTCATCACCCTGAGAGCTCCATGGCGCTCCCAAAATCAGTCGTAGCTGTCAGCTGCCCCGGAGTCCTTCAGGCAGTCACTTAAAATGTTGCTTCATAAGAAGGATAGTCTGGAAACCCTGCTGAGAGCCACAGGGGCTTTGTTCTGATCACATCTTGTTACTATTACCATCAGTATCTTTAGCTATATGGGGTTATTGGTGATGTCCTGGGAAATGACGGTTAGAGATGCCAACAGGCATAGAAGGAGTTCATGCTTAGGAAGTGTAGTTGCTGCACATGAACCAAGTCCCACCCATCACTCAGGATAGAAAAGGCTGTCGGAAAAAAGCAGAAGCTGCTGGCAGCAGAGTGAGCTTGGAGCTGAGAGAGGTGATGTTTGTAGTACTTCCCCTCAGAGCACCCAGAGGTTGCAAGATTTTTTAAAGCACAGAAGCGCCCTTGACTCCCAGGCAGAGACAGGGAAACCCTGAGAGCTTCTCTCCTGTGACTTACCTGAGATCCATATCTCCGTCCACCCAGAAGGTGAGAACATTTGAGATGGTGCCCCCAGGGCAGCACCCCATGATGAGGACAGCAATCGCTTGGAATGGTTTCAGGGAGAAGCCAATGGCCAGCAGATAGGCTGTCAGGGGCATGAGTCCAAACTGGCAGAGCAGTCCTACTGCGATGCCCCAGGGTCTTCTGATGTGTGACCACAGCTTCTGAATCTCCACAGAACATCCAAAAGAGAACATGACCAGACCCACCATCACGGCTGACACCACCGTGAAAACAAGCTTCAGGGTCCCATGGCCCTCGATTTCCACCGGCAGCTCTTCCTCCATGCTGTTGGCAGGGCAGACGGACTTGCTCAAACAGTCTGCGCTCATCTGATCTCATGAACTAGACAGCAGGAACACAGAGGAGCATCGACAGCAGACACTGGGCAGGTCTATCCGGACACATTTCCTAATAGTGCAACAAAGTGACGCCGGAGAATCCTTCCAGTCGCAATTGGCCAACCACATGATTCGCCCTAATCTGATCAAGTTATTCACAAGTGACATTGTAAGAGTAATGTGGTCAGGCAGGAAACACAGCAAAGTATGGCAAGCCCAGGTTTCCACTCTCTTCTTGCTAATAGTTCAAGGGCTGGGAATGAGACAGGCACACATATTGTCGAGTGGAATGACTGGCCCATGTTGACAACATCACATCATGTTCTAGGGAAGTAGGCCAGATGCCAAGACATCGTTTCTCCGAATTCAGTAGGGATTTCAAACAGCCAGGATGCAATGTTCTGTGGACGGAACGACTAAGCCAGGAAAAAACAAAGAGCTGTGCCAAAGCCACGCCTCGCTGCACTCACAAGGCATTTCAGACACTAAAGTGAGCCGAGCAGTCTGGAAAATGTCAAAGGGGCTGAGGATAATTTCAAGAGATTTTAAATTGGCCTCTTCTTTTTCTTCTTGTTACTCCTCTGGGGACTTGTGTCTAAAGCCAATAATTCATCACCTGCAAGAATAAAATGGTATCAAGCACTTCGTCGTGTCTCATAAAACATGTGGAAACTCGTTTCTCTCCCAACATAATTCAAGAGAGCTGACATTTTCTTTTGGAGACTCAAGTCTGCTTTAAGACACACACCCTTGGGCCACCTAGTGAAGTCTGGGAGCCTTGCAAACGCATGCCATGAAGGGCTTAGTCTGAAGACCACTCCTGATGCGGCACAGTGGCCCTCTGCGCATTCTAACCAGGTCCGAGGGGAAAGCAGACAAGGACAATATGGCTCTTGGAAACAAAATTCCTAAAGCGTCAGCCGCCATCCTCTTCTCACTGACAGCAGAGATTTTTTTTTTTTCAGTGTGTCGAGTGGGAACAAGGCATGCTTTGTCAACCCCTCCCCTGCCTTAAGAGAGATGCTCACTATGCATTGCTTGTTCTTGGGTTAGCAAACGTGTTCCGTGACAAAATGCTCAAGGCACACTGGCTGTGTTCTGTACACTGGTTGAGTGCAGGCGAAAGATAGAGAGTAAGCTACTGCAGACATATCCCGATGGCTGCTCTGGAATTCTCAGCACTCGGGAGGCAGGGGCAGGCAGAGCTTTGTGAGTTCAAGGTCAGCCTGGTCTATGAGTAAGTTCCAGGACAGGTAGAAGTATGTAGAGAGATCCTGTCTTGAGAGAGAGAGAGAGAGAGAGAGAGAGAGAGAGAGAGAGCAGAGGTAAACCTGTGGGAGAGAAATCTCGAAATCAGCAATCACAGGAAAGGCGGGCTGTGTAGACATGACACAGGGTTGAAGGACTAATTCAAGATTCAAGATCTTTTCAAAAGCTAAACTTCAGAAATAGAAAGACTAATACCTCACAGAAAAGAGACCAATACTGGAAAAGAAAATTCACCAACACCAGGCCTGCGGGGCTAGCTCAGTGACCAGGCTTCCCTAGCCTGCCAAGCCCTAGGCTCCTTTTCTAGCGCTGAAAAATAAAATGAGGTGAATATCGAACTATTACCTGCTTGTGGGTACTGAGAGAAGCAAGACACGTATCAGGCTGAAACTTCGTACGATATTTCTGGGAGGGAAACATGTAGCAATAGACTTGTAGTTACTATGGACCTAAGAAGTTGCCTAGTAAATAAGTTAAAATATTGGCAAAGGCAAACTTGTTCTTCTTTGGGGTAGACATTATTACCCACGGCAGTCCTGTTACTTAGAAACTTAGAAATGTGTTCTTAATTGTAAGAACATTGTATTTATAAAGCAGAAACCTAGAAACGGATGTCCAAACAGAGACTAAGGATTTTTTTTTTTTTTGGTTTTTCGAGACAGGGTTTCTCTGTGTAGCTTTGTGCCTTTCCTGGAACTCGCTTTGGAGACCAGGCTGGCCTCGAACTCACAGAGATCTGCCTGGCTCTGCCTCCTGAGTGCTGGGATTAAAGGCGTGCGCCACCACCGCCCGGCTGAGACTAAGGATTTTATGGCACAACTAATAGTAAGATATCATGGGCTGCTTAAGAGGTAAACATTTTCACAAGGAAAAATGTTATGATAGTTAAACAAGGAAAAAATCAAGATCAAATGGTATGAATAGAATGCTCCCAGCTATCTTAAAGCAACAAACAGAAGTGTGGGAGGCATGGCTCAGTGGTAGAGGACAAGGTAAGCCTGTTCAAGGCCCTGGGTTTGATTCCTCACAAAACACACACACACACACACACACACACACACACACACACACACACACACAATTATTATCATTGTTTTTAAATAAACAGGAAGAAAGGTCATGGTGATTACTTCTAGCTAAAGGATTATTGATTTTTATCCCTCTGTATTTTTCTAACCACATTTGTCATCTTCAAAAGGACTGTTGGTCAGTGTTTTCATAACCAAGGAAACTGGGAGACTGAAGAGAAGGGAGTTGAAACGGAGAAGTTGTGGCTAACTGCAGTAGCTCCCTAGAGGGTGACAAGCTGATGACAAGCTGTGAGGAAGCAGACTGTCACGATGTGGCAATTTCCGTCTGTGTTCTCAACTTGGCACGCAGCTAACAAAGGCTCCCAGGTAAGCGACACCTGCAGAAACAGAGGTCCGCCAGGTACGTAGGAAGGCCGACCTGCAGGATCAGTCAGCAGAAGGTGGAACACAGAATTGCTAGGGGCCTCCCTGAACAGCACAGGATCCAACTCCAAGGAGGGAAACAGGCAGGAGCAGAGAGACAGCGCTGATGAAGGAAGCCAGGTCCTCGCCCTGCACCTGCCGTCCATGCAGACTCGAATGCTATTCCTCTTCCTAGATGCCTTTTCTGGCCTCAGTTTACCAGGTTATATGTTATTTAGATGGTAGCTATCAATTTTCAACAGTTGTTTAAATGCTGGAAGTATGGGGAGGAAATTTAACACAAATTGTAATAAAAGAAATTAATTGGGTTGTCAGCATGAGAACAAATTCTAATACAGATGCTCCATGAAGACAGCCACATTTACTGAGTGTCCCTGCGCTCCGGGCCCTGGGAAGGGCACTGAGCATCTCTCTCTCAGTCTTCCCAACAACCTGCCAAGTAGACCACCACATTGTGACTCTTGTTTACCATGAGGGAAATGGCCACTGGGGAAATTAAACAGCCTGCCTGGCTGAGTTAGTGAGTGAGACAAGATGTGGAAGCCACTTCTAAGTCTATACTGTGAAAATAAAAAAAATAAAAAAATAAAAAAAACCCACATGGGACATGTTGGCTCACACCTTTTATCCCAGCACTCCCAAGGCAGAGGCAGGTGGATCTCTGAGTTTGAGGCCAGCCTGGTCTACATAACTGAGTTCCAGCCAAGCCTGGTGACTTGAGTTCATTTCCACACAAGCAAATGAAAATAAATAAAGCTCTCCGATGAGTGCTTTAAAAAAAAAAAAAAAGATTTATTAATTTATTATGTATACAGTGTTCCATCTGCATGTCTGCCTGCAGGCCAGAAGAGGGCGCCAGATCTTATTACAGATGGTTGTGAGCCACCATGTGGTTGCTGGAAATTGAACTCAGAAACTTTGGAAGATGACTCTTAAACACTGAGCCATTTCTCCAGCCCCGCTCCTATGAGTTCTTAAAAATAAAAAACAAGCTAGATGGTGGTGGTACACACTTTTAATCCCAGCACTCAGAGGCAGGTGGATCTCTGTGAGTTCAAGGCTAGCCTGGTCTACAGAGTGAGTTTCAGGACAGCTAGGGCTGTTACACAGAGAAACCCTGTTACACAGAGAAACCAAAATAAAATAAAAGACAAAAGCATGAATTTTTATTATATATTCTATTGTTACTGATACTCGAACTAAATGCCATGTCCTGTCATTATTACTTACTTTAACCTTTGACTCTTCTATATACAAGTACTAAATGTAGGTGTGCAATAAATAAACTAATGGATACCAAGAGAATGTGCTGGAAAGGACAGTCCTCTAACTTGTTCTCTTTTGTGAAGTAATGACTTGGTTGAAACACTCATGATCCTAGGCACAAAGACTACTTCCTAGCATTTATTATGGGTTCTAAATGGCTTTACAGTAGCCTTGCTAAGATACATAAGCAATGTGGGCATGCTCGCCGACACCTATAATCCCTGCACTTGGGAGGCTGAGGCAGGAGGATTGCCAGGCCACCCTAGACTACAAAATAGCACCCTGTCTCAAAACATACAAACAAAAATACATAAGCAAGGAGAGTGCCAGTGTGGACAAGAAAAGAGGCATTCATCCTGTCCTTCTACACGTTCTTCTTTCTAATGGGTTCAATCTACCAATAAAGAGATTGGCTTGTTTTATAGGCAATTCTTTTGTGTTTTGTTTGACGTTTCATATATTTAAATAATGAACTTCAGCCATTTTATCCCCCATTTCCCTCCCTCATCCTGACTTCCTGCTGAAGTCCTTCTCACCAAGTCCCCCCCCCCGCCGCCCCCCCCCCCACACGCTCGTGTTCTTTTTCTCTGTGACACTGAGTTTAATAAGTTACTTGCTCAACTGGGACAAGACACGGGTGCAAGTGTTTCTTCTTTCCCTGCAGGGAAGGCCAAAGCCAAGGGGCTGCAGAGTGGTGTGGACATCAGGGTCAAACATCAGAGGGACTTCCATGAAGGCCAGTCAGTGTGTCACTGGGCTACACGCCGACAAGTGTTCCAGCAAGTCCGATATGACTGCCTGTGGTACCAGACAACATCTTTATGACCCCAAGAACCATACCCTGGAATCCATTGCACCGTCAGCTTCCGGCTGGGCACCAACAAGTGTGCCAGCCAGGCAGGCATGCCAGCTCCAGGGATTTAGAGACACATCTATGACACCGAGTTGAGCACCAGCGAGGGCAGCACCTCTTCCATGCCCTTGCAGGTGGGCTACACCCGGGGTGCCAACCGGAGAAGCTAGGTCTTCGGGGAGGCAGGTGTGTAACTCCCAAGTATTGACCACAGGGCCAGGAAGCCCACAAGGGGGGTCATCCATACTGCAAGGAGGAGGTTGGCTACTGAACACCCAAGGGTGCCAGCCAGCTCCCCACATCGGTGCCTTGTGGTGGGCTTGGGGGTTTCCCGAGTTTTCGTGTGGTTTTTGTTTTGTTGTTTGAAGTTGAGCCACACCCTGCAGCCCTCTCTGGCCTGGACTTCACCACAACCCTCACGTCCCGGCTTCCTAAGGTGGGAGGGCAGGCCAGCACTGTCTGTGATTGCTTTCTCTCTTCCCCAGTTGTAGCAGGAATCTTAGAAGGTCTCGCCAGTTCCTCAGCTGATCCTGTTTCCTCAGACTGGAAGCCTCTGAGTCCTCATCCAGAATGAATCTCAGCTGAACTGCTGCTCAAAAGCCTGAAAGCTTAACCAGCCAAATGCTTAACCAGCCAAATACTTAACCAGGCCAAATGCCTCTAGTTTCTGGTCCTCACGCCTTATATACCTTTCTGCTTTCTACCATCACTCCCTGGGATTAAAGGCTCGCTTTCTGGGATTAAAGGCGTGAGTCACCATGCCTGGCCGTTTCCAGTGTGGCCTTTAACTCAGAGAGATCCAGAGGGATTTCTGTCTCTGGAGTGCTAGGATTAAAGGCGTGTGTGCCACCATTTTCTAGCCTAAGTATCTAGTGGCTTTTCTGTTCTCTGGCCCCAGGTAAGTTTATTAGGGTACACAATATTTTGGGGAACACAATACCACCACGCCCAGTCATGCCCCGCTTCCCAGGTTTTCTATGTTTTGTGGTCATCCCTGCCCCTGCTGGGGAAAGGGACCAGTGGTGGAGATGAGTGCCAAGCGGTGGGACCTAAGACCTGAAAAACTGAGGTGTTTTGAGGGACTGTATCTGTTTCTCTTAGACCCCAGACCCGACCCTTCCAGAAGCCCAGTGAGGAAACTGAATTTGGACGATGAAACTGAGGAGCAAACCCAGAGGCACCTACATCAGCTCCTCTGGGTTTTGAACTTTCCAGCTCTTCTTGCACCAGCTTGGTTAATTGTCCTGGGACCGTGCTGACCCTACAAGTGCTGCATGTGACTCGCCCAGAGGCCTCCGAATCTGAGACACTGTGTGTGGACCAAAAAGAATTTTAAAACCTCTGTTTTTTAAGGGAAAAGGAAAATCACTAGCTTGAGCATAAGTGGGAGGCTACTCAGTAGAGCAAACACCACTCTAGAAATGGCGTTCTCGGCCCCACAGCCATTCATCGCTAAAGTCCCTGTGGGAAGAGTGAGGCCATCATGATGGAAGGTTGAGGGGCCCAGTCTTGCATGTGACTTGTGCAGATGACCATAGCTGAGTTCTTGAGGACAGTGCTTCTGCCATTCCCTGCACAGCCCCTAGCCTCTGCTCTTATAGTATTTCTGCTCCTCCCACACTCTGTGATGCTCCCTGAACCTGAAGGGGGTGATGCAGCTGACTCACGAGGACCCAACGGCCACTGTCACTTACTCTTCACACTTTGGCCAGTTACGGGTTTCTGCATTAACTGCCATCCACTGCAGCAAAAAAAAACTTCCCTGAAAAAGGCGGGGCACGACATGAATCTATGGGTAGAAACATGAGGGGTTGTTTGTTTTTGTTTTCCCTAGTCAGGGTCTCTCTGTGTAGTCCTGCCTGTCCTGGAACTTGCTCTATAGACCAGGCTGGCCTCATACTTAGGGATCCACCTGCCTCTGCCTCCCAAGTACTGGAATTAAGTCCACCACCCCCTAGCTCGAATATTAATATTTAAAGGTAGTTGGACAATGCAACCTTTTAGCAGAGCAATGTTAGCAGGCTCCTCCTGGGGCCTGTTAGCTCCACAGCCAGGCTCTTAACCATGATGACAGAATCAGGCATGAGTTCCCTAGTGTGGAAGAGACCTCAAATTGAATCAGAAAACAGTTACTGTGCTGCCTAATTTTATGTCAACTTGACACAGGATAGAGTCATCTGAGAGGAGGGAACCTCAACTGAGAAAATGCCTCCATAAGATCGGGCTGTAGGCAACCTGTGGGGCATTTTCTTAATTAGTGATTGATGCAGGAGGGCCCAGCCCATTGTGGCTGGTGGTCCTGGGTTCTAGAAGAAAGTAAATTGAGGAAGCCAGCAAGCAGCACCCCTCCGTGGCTTCTGCATCAGCTCCTGCCGCTCAGTTCCTGCCCAGTTTGAGTTCCTGTCCTGACCTCCTTCGATGATAAACATTGATATGGAAGTGTAAGCCAAGCTCTCCGGCTTGCTTTTGGTCATGGTGTTTCATCACAGCAATAGAAACCCTGACTAAGACAAGTTGGTACCAGGTTTGTGGGGTATGGCTGTGACAGACCTGACATGTTTTGGGGAGGATTGTGGAAGGACTTTTGGACTTTGAGCTGGAAACGTCATTGCGTGTTGAGAGCTTGGCGAACTGTTCTGTGGGAGCTTAGATGAGAATGTGAGAGCAGTGTGGATGATGGAGGCCTGGCTTGTGAAGTTTCCGAGGGAAGCAAAGACTCCACTGGGCCATTTGTGTGAGGAATCTGGTGTCTGGTCAGGTGGAGATGAAGAATCAGCTGTGATTAACAAGAGACCAGAACCACTAAAGTAAAAGCTCTG
This sequence comes from Peromyscus eremicus, assembly GCF_949786415.1. Taxonomy (NCBI): domain Eukaryota; kingdom Metazoa; phylum Chordata; class Mammalia; order Rodentia; family Cricetidae; genus Peromyscus; species Peromyscus eremicus. The sequence goes on from NC_081426.1 coordinate 91,777,965, forward strand.
CTTTGCTGGGACAATGGATGCTGGTCAGCTGGGGCTGAAGAATCAGCTGTGGTTAAGAAGAGACCAGCAGAGCCAGGCGGATCTCTGTGAGTTCGAGGCCAGCCTGGGCTACCAAGTGAGTTCCAGGAAAGGCGCAAAGCTACACAGAGAAACCCTGTCTTGAAAAACCAAAAAAAAAAAAAAAAGAGAGAGAGACCAGCATCACTGAGGTGAAATCTTCTGAGAAATGTTTCCTTAGAGTCAGCACACAGAAGCTGTGTTCTAGAAGTGGCCAAAGTTGACCTCCTGTTGGCAGCTGACCCTGGTAGTGTAAGAGTCACCCAGGTGGTACTTTTGAAGGCATGAAGGGGTCATGGGGAGCAGCCGAGGCCTGGCTCTGAGCGGCCAGGAGAGACCACTGGAGTAGGTGCAGCCTGAGTAGCGGCTGAAGCCCCAACATTGAAGGGGTCCTGCAGAGAAGCGGAGGCACCACGAAGAGAGCCCAGGAGAGGCTATTGGTGGACGTGCAGCCCAGTCACAGACGTCAGTACCGGGGGAAGGCCGTCTGGAACAACAGCAGCAGTGGAGTGGAGCCTGCCGGAGCTTAGAAGGCAAACCGTGTGCGCTTGAGCAGAGAAGTGACCCAAGGCCTCTGGAGGAGCCCAGAAGATGGCGAGTGAATCCCAGACATTGAACATTGAGTCATTTACACTGTTGGAGTTTGGTTTGCTTTGTTCAGATCGTGACTGTGTCCTGGCTCTTCCCTCTTGAAGTGAGAGAGTATTCAGCTTACCTTTTATTTTATAGGAGCCCACAGTTAAGAGACTTCGAATTTTTAAGAGAAATTTTGGATTTTTACAGAGACAACTTTTTTGTTTTGTTTTAAAGATTTATTTATTATGTATACCGTGTTCTGCTTGCACACCAGAAGAGAGCACCAGATCTCATTATAGATGGCTGTGAGCCACCATGTGGTTGCTGGGAATTGAACTCAGGACCTCTGGAACAGCAGCCAGTGCTCTTTATCTCTGAGCCATCTCCAGCTTGAGACTGAACTTTTATAAAGTATTTGAATTGGTAAAGACTGTGGGACTTTTAAGTTTGTAATATGTTTTGTGTTTGTGGTATTTATTAATCTGAGATCTTGTTGATGAACCAGAAAAGGAAAGGTTATGTCTTAAAGAGTATTATTTATCAAGTTGGCAAGGTCGGTTGTGCTGACTAGTTTTATGTCATCTTGACACAGGCTAGAGTCATCTGAGAGGAGGGAACACCACTTAAGAAAATGCCTCCATAAAATGAGGCTGTAGGTAAGCCTGTAGGGCATTTTCTTAATTAGTGATTGACGTGGGAGGACCCAGCCCATTGTGGTTGGTGGTCCTGGGTTCTATAAGAAAGCAGGCTGAGCAAGCCATGGAGAGCAAGCCAGTAAGCAGCACCTCTCCGTGACCTCTGCATCAGTTCCTGCCTCTAGGTTCCTGCCGAGTTTGAGTTCCTGCCCTGACTTCCTTTAATGATGAACAGTGATGTGGAAGCACAAACCAAATAATCCTTTTTCTCTCCATGTTGCTCCAGTCATGGTGTTTCATCACAGCAATAGTAACCCTGACTAAGGCAGGTAGCTTCTGAGTAGTCGTACACTATGGCCCTAGAGAGCTCATCCTGCCTGGTAAGTAGTTATTGTAGCTTAAATGCTTCATAGTTAGGTAAGGTTAGCTTTTCTCCCCCAGCACACCATGTAGCAGCTTCAGGCACTACAAGGGCTGGCTGATAGGAAGGCAGCATCCAGCCGGGCTCCAGTCTGATTTCTCTATGCCCTGTGACTAAAATGTGTTGTTTTCAGGAACCAAGTCTCCCCATCAAGTTCTACTGAGCAACCAGGAGCAAGGGCAATAGCCTGTATTGTTTGTAGAAACTGTGGGACCTCCCTGGCCAACAATTTATAGGGAAGTGTCCCACACCTGACATGGAAATTTATTTGATAACCCATGGCTTCTGGGAGGAGCATTATCTATCCATGGAAGATATCTCCACTTAAAATGGATTTTTATTGTATTTTCAGTAAGCTCATAAAATAGGTTTCCTGTGGAGACCCAAATTACTCAAAGTCAGAGAATCTGACCTTGCTTTACCCAGCAGGGTTGCATAAGGGGATAATTTGACCACGGGCGTGGTTACCAGGTGTTTGAAAGGGTCTGCACTTGACTGTATCTAGCCAGGGGGAGGTCTTTTGCCTCGCCCCTTGGCATTATTATAAAAAGCCCTTTTGAATAAAGTTCTGGGCCATTGGGTATTGATCCAGCTCCTCCCAAAGCTAAACTGTGTTTCTGTCTATCTTCTTGTCAAGTAGGTCCCTCTTTCTACCTATTTTCTTATCCCTCTCTCCTCAAGAGTACCCAGGGTAAAGTGGGGGCAGGTCCGCCATAGTTTCCATATGGTTTTTTCACATTGTAGTTTTTATTTCCCTCCTCTTCTTCCGTATCCTTGCCCTTCCCTCCCTGATTAGCCTTTTCTACCTATTATTTTATTAACCATTTGTGTTTTCTTTTGAGAACTCAAGTTCCATAGACAGTTTGTAGAACAGGTTGTTGGCTTTCTTGATGTTGAGCTTTTCAAGCTCTTTCTGTGGACATTAATCTTCTGTCAGATGTACTTGGGAAGGATTTCCCCCCATGTTATGGGCTGCCTCTGCACTCTGCTAACAGTGTCCTTCACGGAGTAGCAGCTTTCTGACTTTAGAGATCACACTTGTCTGTCCTTGGCCTTGTGTCCTGAGTTACTGTTCACGAACTCCTTACCTGTGTTTCCTTCCATCTTTAAGCACGCCCCTCCCCTCCAGTGTCTTCAGAATCTCACTTCTAACACCACGGTCTTTGATCCATTTGGAATTTATTTGTGCAGTAGGATAGATGAGGACCCAAATTTATTCTTCTGCATGGAGCTAGCCAGTTTTCCCAGCACCATTTTCTTGAAGAAGCTATCTTTTCTTCCGTGTGTCTTCGTTACCACAGGTCAGGGGGCTGTGACTGTGTGGACTTCTGTCTGAGCCCTCTATTCCAATCCATGGACCTATGTGTCTGTTTGTGTGCTGGCATCATAATGTTCTTATTGCTACAGTTCTATGTTATAGCTTGGAGTCAGATGTTTTGATCCCTCCAGCAGTCATTATTTACGGGATAATGAAGCTTTTTGTGCTTCTATGTGCATTTTAAGATTTGTTTTATTTCTGTGAAGAATTGAGCTGGCACTTTGATTGGGACTGCATTGAACTTGTAGATTGCTTCTGGTAGGATGGACATTTTTGCAGTATAACTAACTACCTATCCATGAGTGTCAGAGGCCTTTCTGTCTCCTGTGTCTTTTTCGATTTCTCTCTTCAGTGTTTCCAGGTTTTTGACTGGGGCTCTTTTCCTTAGGTTAGTTTCAAGGCATATTTTTTAGGCTGTTGTGAATGGGTTGTTTCCTTGTTTGCATTCTCAGTTTGTTTGCCATTGGAATATAAAAAGAGGACTGGTTTTTAGACGTTGATTTTGGAACCTGACACTCTGCTGAATTTGTCCTTTGGGTCTGGGAGTTTCCCAGTGTTTAGGGTGTCTCAGGTATAGAATCATGGTCAACTACAAATAAGGCTACTTTGGCTTCTTTCCAATTTGTATCTCATTTCTTTCTTTTATCTTACCGCTCTAGGTATGGCTTCTGGCACTGTACTGAATAGGAGTGATGGCGGTGAGCACCCTTGTCGTGATGCTAATATTAGTGGAGACGCTAATGTTAGTGGAGTGTTTCTCATGTAGCATAATCTTGACTACAGATTTGCCTTAAGTAGCCTTTATTAAGATGGGAAGTATTCCCTCCATTTCTAGTCTCTCTGAGGATTTTATCATGGAGGGATATTAGATTTTGTTATAGGAGTTTTCTGTATTCATTGCAATGCTCATGTGATCCATCATTCAGACCACTTATATGACAAATTACATGTATTGGTTTACTTATGTTGAATCATCACCGTGTGCCTGGAACAAAGCTAGCTTGATCACAGTGAAAGAACTTCTGGATGTGTTAAATTTAGTTTGCAAGTATCTTACTGAGAATTTTATGTTCATTAGGAAAACTTGTCTGTAATTTTTGTTTGATTTTAAATTTTAGGCTAACATACAAAATAATGAATGTCAGCATAACGTCATCCATGTGTCATTATAGTTTAAATGTATTTGTTCCTCTATTGCAAAATACATTTATAACTGGTTGTTATACAAGAAAGAAATGTATTTATTTCTGTTGAAATTCAGATTTTTTTCTTCCTCAACTAATAGGAAGGAGTGACTGAAAGCCAGATATATCAACTAAAAATCTGGACATTTCTACCACTGTCTTAAGTGTGGGAGCCCACAGAGGTTTCCTAGTGAGATCTGAGCTTGCTTTACCAGCAGGGCTGCATAAGAGGATGATTGGACCGTGGGCCTGGGTACCAGGTGTTTGGAAGGGTCTACACTTGGTTGTGTGTAGGAGGGGGAAGTCTTATGCCTGGACCCTTGGCATTGTTATAAAAAGCCCTTTTGTATATATATATATATATATATATATATATATATATATATATATATATATATATAATTTTCCAGAGCTGAGGACCGAACCCAGGGCCTTGTGCTTGCTAGGCAAGCGCTCTACCACTGAACTAAATCCCCAACCCCAAAAAAGCCCTTTTGAATAAAGTTCTGGGCTGGTAAATAAGGATCCAGGCCCTGCTGTGGGATGTCTTTCTGTATGCTGTGAATATGTGTTGTTCTGATTGGTTGATAAATAAAGCTATTTGGTCAATGCTGAGGTGGAATAAGGTTAGGCAGTACATTCCAACTGGAGAGAGAGGAAGAAGAAAGGCAGAGGTAGAAGAGATGCCAGCTGCCGCCAAAGGAACAACAACATGCCAGGAGACCGGTAAACCATGGAACACATGGCAAAACATAGATTAATAGAAATAAGTTAATTTAAGATGTAAGAGCTAGCTAGCAAGAGGCTTGCCATAGACCATACAGTTTGTAAATAATATTAAGCCTCTGAGTGATTATTTTATAAATGGCTATGGGACTGTGGGGGCAAGTGGGACCAGAGAAATCTTCCAACTATAAGGCCCTCCCAAGGCTATCCTGTGTTTCTCTCTCTCTCCCTCCCCTCTATATTTCTATCTAAATCTTTTTTTTTTTTTCTGGTTTTTCGAGACAGGGTTTCTCTGTGTAGCTTTGTGCCTTTCCTGGAACTCACTTGGTAATCCAGGCTGGCCTCGAACTCACAGAGATCCGCCTGGCTCCGAGTGCTGAGATTAAAGGAGTGCGCCACCACCGCCCGGCTCTATCTAAATCTCTTATCCCTCACTCCTCAAGAGTACCTAGGTAAAGGTGGGGGCTGGTCCTCCATACTTATGTCTGGTTTTTGTTTTGTTTTGTTTTGTTTTGTTTTTGTTTTTTGTTTGTTTGTTTGTTTGTTTTTGGTTTTTCGAGACAGGGTTTCTCTGTGTAGCTTTGCATCTTTTCCTGGAACTCACTCGGTAGCCCAGGCTGGCCTTGAACTCACAGAGATCCGCCTGGCTCTGCCTCCCGAGTGCTGGGATTAAAGGCGTGCGCCACCACTGCCCGGCTATGTCTGGTTTTTAAGGTATTAAAACTAGGCCGGCGGTGGTGGCGCATGCCTTTAATCCCAGCACTCAGGAGGCAGAGCCAGGTGGATCTCTGTGAGTTCGAGGCCAGCCTGGTCTACAGAGCAAGATCCAGGAAAGGCACAAAGCTACACAGAGAAACCCTGTCTCAAAAAAACCAAAAAAAAAAAGAAAAAAGAAAGAAAGAAAAGGAAGTGTTTTCTCTTTACTTGCAACTTCTCTTTTTTCATTGGAAAAAAACAGAATTAGAAATTCTTCCCTGATGTCACTGAGGCATGGCATCAATAGAATGGGGCTGAGAAGCTTCTGCCCTTCAGCAAGAATCATGTCTGTAACTCTCAAGTCTTTGTACTACATCTTTATGTACTCACTGATTTATTTTGATCATTGATGCTACTTACTTGATGACTGGGCTTGGGTTCACAATGCTCATCTTGATACTGGGATGAGCAGGTTCATAATGCCTGTCTTACTAAATACCAGGATGAGCAAGTTCATAATGCCTGTCTTACTAAACACCAGGGTGAGCAAGTTCATAACGTCTGTCTTACTTGATACTGGAATGAGCAGGTTCATAATGCCTGTATTTACTAGATACCAAGATGAGTGGGTTCATAAATGCCTATCTTAGTTGATAACTGGGATGAGTGGATCATGATGCCCATCTTACTTGATACCAGGATGAGTGGGTCCATAATGCATTATCTTACCCATAATCTTAAAATCCTAGAGTGAATGTCAATACATCCAGAGTTGTTCAAAACAAGAACAAAATGCCAGGCCTGTTGGCATTATTATATGTATGCCTTTAATCCCAGCACTGTGGAGGCAGAAGCAGGTGGATCTTTGTGAATTATAGGCTGGCCTACACAGCGAATTCAAGAACAGCTGGAGCCACTGTGTGTGGAACTCAAACCTGGGTCATATTCGAGAGCAACAAGTGCTCTTAATGTCTAAGCTGTCTCTCCAGCCCCTGGGTTTGGTTCTCAAAAGAGTGGTAGTTTAGATGCAAGGTTAGCAGCTACTGAGAAAAGAAGTAAACAGAACATTTTATTCCCGCAGCAGAGGCTGGCTCTTTTTTCAAATGCCTGAGGTTCAAGGGAACATTAGAAAGCATACAAAGGGTAAAGAAAATACGGCACAATCAAAAAAAAAAATTAGTAATCTTCAGAAATTAACCCTAAAGAAATGCAGACCTATCAGTCACCTAACAAAGAATTCAAAATAACCCTTGTGATGGTGTTTAGTGAGTTGATAGGGAGCACCAATGATCAAGATGAAATCAGAAAAATAAGATCTGAGGATGTAGCTCAGTTGATAGAATGTGATCTAGCACGCATAGAAGCCTGGGTTCCATCCCCAGCATCACACAGACTGGGCGTGGTGGTATGTTCTTATCATCCCACCACCCAGGAGGCACAAAAGATCAGAAGTTCAAGGTCATCCTCAGAAATACAGAGAATGCAAGGTCAGCCTGGAATATAAGAAAACCTATCTAAATAAAGCCAGGCATGGTGGCACACACCTCTAATCTAGCACTCCAGAGGTAGAGTTCAAGGCTGGCCTGGTCTAAGAATGGGTTACAGAATAGTCAGAGCAATATAGAGAAACCCTGTCTCAAAAAACAAAACCAACAACAGCAAAAAAGATAAAGAGAAAGGAGGGAGGGAGAATGTTCTATCTTCAACAATAGGGTTTTATTATCAAGTCCTTGTGGGTCCCCTAAGAGCAATGGCAATGATGGGGGGTCTGGACCTTCCTAACAACTTGGCAGTTGTTAGTGGCCAAATAATTGGGCACTAGGCTTTCTGTTTGCTAAGCTTTGGGAAGAGCATTATCCCTGTGTATAGAGAAACTCCAATTAGTAGGCTTCCATATTGCTTTTTCAAACATCCTTAATGTTATTTCTTTTTCCCTCCACCCCTCCTCTGCCTTACTCTCCTGTTTCTCTCCCTTAATAACCCCCCATTATTTCCCTTCCCCCTATTATTCTACCTGGCAAGATATGCCTGTTAATGCAATAGTGACATGGACATTATAGGGTAGCCAACTGATCTCTAACTAAACTTAAAGCCTGCTCCACAGGAGGGAACTCACATCTGGTACTGGAAACCTGACCCAAAATCCATGGCTAGAGAGGTCATAGGGCCTGCTATGATAATTTTGCTAAAAGGACACAATTTCAAACTGCCTCCTAAAGGCTTTCCTTATACTCATCAGAGAAGTTTCCCTGTGTAGAGGGTGATAGTTATTAGAGACAACCAGAGACCGTATAGAGAATGTGTGAGACTGTGGAGTGCTAAGCCCTAACCTTGACATTTGTAGCACACCCCTTTACCCTCCCTCAAGGCTCAAGGGAGGAGGGGCAGAAAGACTGCAAGAACCAGAGTCAACTTGCTGTGAACCGTCTTCTGGACACGACAGAGACACCGCACCGAGGAACTCCTGGCAGCTGTGGTTGCTGGCACAAGATCTGCACGAGATCAAGCCAGTCAGTGTTCCGGCATAAGATCCCCCACCCCTACCCAAGGAGATAATGGCACTTAAGGGCTGGCTGCTCCAGGAGGGAGAGTCCTTTTTCTTCAGTAGTCCATGGTCTCATGCTCCAGGAGTGTGCCCATGAGAATATGGGTAGCTCTGATTAGACTCGGTGGGGTTTGCTGTTGTTTGTTTGGACTTAAGTTGTAGGCAGAATGTGGGGTAGCCTGAGGGGAGCTGGAGCAGGGAATATTATTGTACATGATCTAAATGCATTGTATTCACATATAAAATTACCAAAGAATACATTTTAAAATGTGGCTTTAAAACCTTTGTTCAAGCCGGGTGGTGGTGGCGCATACCTTTAGTCCCAGCACTCGGGAGGCAGAGGCAGGCGGATCTTTGTGAGTTCGAGGCCAGCCTGGTCTACAGAGTGAGATCCAGGAAAGGCGCAAAGCTACACAGAGAAACCCTGTCTCGAAAACAAAACAAAACAAAACAAACAAACAAACAAACAAACAAAAACCTTTGTTCAAGAGCTGGAGAGTGGGTCTGGCAGTCAGGAGCACTGGTTACTTGTAGTCAGAAGGTTTCTCTGGTCCTGCCCAGCCCTGAGATCCCACAGCCACTTATAAAATAATCACTGAGAGGCTTAATATAATTTACAAACTGTATGGTCTATGGCAGGCTTCTTGTTAGCTAGCTCTTAAAACTTAACCCATCTATTAATCAATGTGTTGCCACATGTTCCATGGCTTCACCAGTCTGCTGGCATCTTGCTTCTCCTTCAGTGGCGGCTGGTGTCTCTCCAGACTCCGCCTTTCTCTTTCCTGTCTCCCTCTTTGGATTTCCCACCTGCCTCTAAGCTGCCTTGCCATAGGCCAAAGCAGCTTATTTATTAGCCAATCAGAGCAACACATATTCATAGCATACAGAAAGACATCTCACAGAAGCTACTCCTGCAGAAAACCAGGGTTCAATTCCAAACACCCACATGCTGTCTGTAACTTCACTCCCAGAGGAACTGATGCTCTCCTCTGGCTTCCTGAGGCACCAGGTACATATGTGCTGCACAAACATACATACAGGTAAAACACACACACAAATATAAAATGAAACCTTCACTCAAGTTATTTTGCAATGCTCTATTTTTCTACAAGCAGTTTTAAGAGATTCAAAACATGTGCCTGGAAATATTGTGTAATTAAAACTCTTCCAGCTGCAGAAGGTACTTTCCTCTCAAACTAATGAGGAACTGCAACGCCTTCACATCCCATCTTTTCTCAAGAAGGTATTCTATGCTTTATGCTGGAAAACTTTTGGTAAAAAAATAAAAAGATACATGTTACATATTCATTACCTATCACAGCAGCACCAAAGAATAGAAACCTAACATAAGCTATGTCTGAGGGAAGATGTGACACATGTGACAGGCCCTAGAAGGTCCTGAGAGCCAACCACAAGCCACTATCTGTGTTACTGTGAACCACAGGGAGACACTCAGATGTCGCCTTTCTGCACACAAATTCTCCAGGATGCTTTTACAAGGAAGAGATGTGACAAGCTATTCTCAGGGACCACACCACTTTTTAAACAAAGATACCCTAGAACTACCATAAGCATAGTGTGCCTTGATCCTGGGACCTGCCCAGGGGCCGCAAGGAAGTGAAAGGACAAGCACACAAACACACATACAGAAAAACCAGGGTCTCGTGGAGCAATATATGAGCAATCGGTAACCTCCATGTGTTTATTACGTGCAGGGAAGGGGAGGATTTAGCTGGTCACCGAAACTGGTCTCTCAAGGTAGCAACTTTGGGCTGTAAACAAATGAGAAGAGGAAGGCACACACAGGATACCATTTTTGTACACACTGATCAATACTCCACAAACACGTGTACTTGAACCAGAGGAAGAAGAGGGCTTTGCCAATTTCCCTTGGGTCTGTGGCCTTGGTCCTTGTCATGGCTGTGCCCACGTCAATAATACACATTCACTTGGGATGTGGTCATGTCTGTCTGTCTGTTTCTCGTGTGTGTGTGTGTGTGTGTGTGTGTGTGTGTGTGTGTGTGTGTGTATGTATGTATGTATATTAAAACATTCTTTCCTGTAGGAAGCTCCTTAAGTAGGAAGGAAAATAACCCAAAATAGGTTAAGGAAGTCCCTGAAACTGACCAGATTCACTAGTACCCTCCCTGCCAGAGTTCACAAGCCAAGAATGCAAAGAAGACTAAGACAAGCCAGCCTGCCTAGAAGAGGTTTAGACCAACTGAGTCACTTGGAAAGGACACTCTCCAACCTGTTGAGCTGCCTACAGCCTGTGCAGTGTGCTGCAGGTTCCCAGCTCTGTGAGCTGTCACCCACGCTGGGGTGGGCTGTGATGATGCAGCTGTCTCTGAGTCATTTCTGGCCCTTCACCCATGTTCCTGTAAGTAACCCAATGAAACTCATGGTTCACCAAGTTGGACTTGGGTGGTTCTGTACTTTGGTCTGCTGTGGGCTCCCCATCTGGGGTGAGTAGACATGTGTGCTGAGTCAATAGTGTGTATGTATGCATATGTATGTGTGTGGGCACGTGCCTGCCATGATGTATGGATGGAGGTCAAAGGACAACTTACAAGAATCGGTTCTCATCTGTCTCCATGCGAGTCCCAGGGAATGGATTTAGGTCACTAGGCTTGGCAGCAAGAACCTTTACCAATGAACCACCTCATCGGTCTGGTGCCATGCTTTGAATTAAAATATCAGGTCACATGACTTGAATACACACACACACACACACACACACACACACACACACACACACACAAACTCTCAAGATCTTACTCTGTACCCCAGGCTGGCCTAAAACTCACAATCCTCCTGCCTCAGCCTCCAGCCCCTCCTGCATATTGGAATGGTAGACGTACATACCATACCTGATTTCAAAACAGGTTTTCTGAAAAATTCAATAGTTCTGGTTCCCGCAAAGGTCAACAGAGTCAGCTAAACACTGTCTTCTACACCTAGATTATAGTGGTACAGCAGGGTGCTGTGCTCACAGCCATGGTTAACCCCAGAGGAATCTTCATCTTGTTCCAGGCAGTTCATTCAATCCCAGGACACCACTATGAACTAGCCGTCATAAACTTGGAGAAAAAGTCACCTAGCCCGAGTCACACTACCATATACCCAAGCCTCACATAGACTCTACCACTGTGTTACACACCAGCTCAAGGCTGAGAGTTTAAATACCACTACATCACAGAACCTTCTATGAAGCCAAGTGATAAGAAGGTCCTAAGATCTCTGATGAATCACCTTTAAAAAAACAGTGCTTAACTATAACGTTAGTATCCAAATATGCTTTATTGTACGCAAATTCTAGAAAACTTGGTTCATACAAATTCAATTCTTTCCTGTCAATCCCTCATTTCCCCAGCCACTCTGCAAATGGGTTTTCCTCACAATGAGGCCATCTTTGTCCCTTCATGTCCCTTTCAGGCACCTGGGCCACACCCGCTCCAGGTCCATTGTAGAAAGAATATTAGCCAGGAGGAAAATAACTTGACAATTTTTTTCAGGAGCACAAAAACAGAGTAAGGTACCACACAATAAAAAAGTAAAAAAAAAAATTAATAAAGTGCCACATGAGAATAATAATAAGTGATACTTTACCGAAATTTGGTAAGTGTAGAGTTACTGAAACGAAATCTATCGTTTTCTTAACCAGATGAAAATGTGCGGTTTCTCATGTTTTAAGAGAACTTCTCTCTCACCGACTTTCTGAGAGCTCCTTTGGGATCTCAAAGACTCAGATCCAAGTGTTTCTTCAGAATGCTGCCTCTCACAAGGACCGTCCTCTTCCCCCACACGTCCTATAAGCACGAAATAAGTGACACAACATGACAACTCCAGGTGCGTTTTCATCTACTTACAGGGAGGGCTGCTGTATGCGACACACAGAACAAGTGCAGCAGGAACCCGGGCCTTCTGCCAGAGTGTCCACCGGCCACGTCTAGAAACACTGGCCCCGTCACCCACAGGCCCTGCTGTGTCTACTTCACACCGTGACAGGACCAGAGACCTTCATCCCTGCAGATGCCGGAAACAGGTTCACGTTCAGCACCACAGTGGGTCACTTGGGTTGAAGCGGTCTTCTCAAGCCGACTTTCTTTTGCCGTAGTGAAGCCTGGACTTCCTCATGAGCATTCTCCTGACATTTCATCTTTGCTAGGCGCGTCGCTTCATACTCCTTTTCGAGTTTCGCGGCTAAAAGATAAAGCAGACGAAGCCGGCTGAGTGGCCCTTTCCCCCGGCACCGTCTCAAAACTGAGTACCACGCAGCAGGGCGACACTGTTGAAGAGTTAACAGCTTGACAGGCAGCATGGGCGTGGCTAACAAACTTAGAAGTTCTGCAGCCACTAGCAAATGATAAATCCCTAACTGATTAAAGCAGATATTAAACAAAACCCAAGAAACTCACCTTGTGCTGAAGGGAACAGGCCATCTTTGTTGGTTCGGTATACTGTGGCGAGCTTCACAGGGCTGCCAAAGGCAATTTCTCCCAAGAATGGCAACTTGATGTTCACTAAGTTTGAGTACCAGGTCTTTGTGAGCTCTGCAAGGTCCCATGGTTCCTGTCTGAGGCAAAATTTCATGAACTTATTGAATCGTTTTTTATTGAGTGTGCTGTGTGAAATACAGACAGCTTGCTACCTTCGCCTCCAGTTTGGTTTTTGGAGGATTTTTCACAGTTACAACCCTAACAAGGAATAAAAACCTACAAATTAACAGAGACACTGGTAAAAGACCAGATATTATGCCAGGGTTGGTTCACAGTGCAGCAACCTACAACGCTAGCCAATCCACGAATGAGATTGTAAACAGGAACTATAAGCTACAATGTCTTTTTTTTTTTTGACACAGGGTCTCACTGTGACACCCTGGCTAGCCTTGAACTTCTATGTAGGCCAGGCTGACCTCAAATTCACAGAGATCTGCTTGATTCTGCCTCCCAAGTAGCTGGGTTTAAAGGCATGTTCCACCATTCCCACCTACAATATCTTTTGTAGATCAAATAATACCATGAGTTGGATATAGCAGAGCACCCTTGTAATCCTGACAGTGGAGAGACACAACCATAATCCTAGTACTCAGGAGGCAGAGGCAGGAGGATGGTGAGGTTAAGGACAACCTAGAATGTATTTTAAGTTCCAGAGCAACCTGGTGCACATGGTAGAACCCTGTCAAAGAACAACAAAGGGATGAGGCTGGAGAGATGGCTCAGCAGTTAAAGAGTACTTGTTGCTTTTGCAGAGGACCAGGGTTCAGTTCTCAGCACTCACATGGTGGCTCACAACCATCTGCACCTTCATTTCCAGGGGAGCCAACACCTTCTTCTGACCTCTGAGAGTATCACATGCACATGTTGCATAAAGAGACATGAAGGCAAAATACTGTTGGGGAATATTATTTTAAGGTGTGTTACTTTTGTTTCTGTTGCATTTGTTTAACTCTGTGAATCTGTGTTTCTGTACCTGTCTAAAACACCTGGTGGTCTAATAAAGAAATGAACGGCCAATAGCAAGGCAGGAGAAAGGATAGGCAGGGCTGGCAGGCAGAGAGAATATATAGAAGGAGAAATTTGAGAAAGAAGAAGTAGCCAGAGAAGGAGGAGGACTCCAGGGTTCAGCCACCCAGCTACACAGCAAGCCACGGAGTAAGAGTAAGATTTACAGAAGAGATCAGGAAAAGCCCAGAGGCAAAAGGTAGATGGGATAATTTAAGGAAAGCTGGCTAGAAACTAAGCCAAGCTAAGGCCAGGCATTCATAATTAAGTATAAGCCTCCGTGTGTAATTCATTTGGGATCTGGGTGATGGCCCCCTCCAAAAAAAGCCAAGAAACATTAACAATACGCATACACAAACAATAAAGCCAAAGAACATACATAAAGAGCATTACATGTTGAGCAGGTATGTAGCATATACAAAGACTTTTCACATATAATCTGGAGAAATAAATGAAACTACGAACTACATTAAAAATGATTGCTATGTATTGGTAAAATTATTAAGGCCACTCCATGTAGTTAAAAGGAGATTTATTTAATGGCATAACTTACAAATTAAGGGATAGGTAGGTCGCGGGGTCTGGGGAAGGTGTATCGCAGTCCAGCGGTGTTCTCTGGAGCTCTGTTTGGCCCACCTCCACCATCCCTTAATTTGTAAGTTACGCCATTAAATAAATCTCCTTTTAACTACATGGAGTGGCCTTAATAATTTCACCAATATCTGGCGCCCAACATGGGGCAAGAGTTACCACCTAAAACCTGAGTAAAAAGATTCTAAAATGGAGCTAAAAACAGTTCCTAGTTGTCTCTTTCAAGCTAGCGGCAGCCTGTGTGTTTGAGCTACTATGGCGGGTTTCTGGCGTGCACACTCGACCTGCAGTATGGCAGGAATGAGGCCTCTGCACGTGGCACATTAAGCTGCGTGTTGGATTTAGCCTTTGCTAGTACAAAACAAAAAAAGAGGTTTCTGGGCTACACGCTGCTTTGATAGAAGCATAGACCCACTACTTCTGAGAGTTGATGGCTCCCAGAGCTGGCAGAAAACCACCATGTTGGGAAGCTGAAGTGGGTGGAGCCAGTAGCCACAGTGCCATTTCAGTCTTACAATGCTGCAGTTTAAAGCAATAGGCTCAAGGTAATATAAAAAATAAGCCACGTAAAGATGGCTTCCACCAGAGAATCTGGATTATGTTCTCTTTGATATTCGTAACTGAACAAAAACATTTGATTGCAAAAGCTGTTGAGTTATGCCAAAATGTATATTTTAAAGGTACCTTGACTTCAAAATTTGGATATAAGGATATGTTGCTTTGGAAAGGAGACTCTGCTTTTGTTCCCACAGAAAGCCAAAGGCTATGGATTTGTTCCAGATTAAGATACATCAGGTTTGGCCAGCCAAGACCCCTTGAAAGGTCTCCAATGACACCAAGGCCCAGATGATCCAACATCCAGAATGGTTTGAAGGCAACTGGCTCAGATGATACACCCTAATTCCATAATCCTAAAATTTTCTTTGTGTCCCCATAAGATACAGCGCCCCCCTCCAGCAGGAAGTAGTAAGAAAAGCTACGCCCAAATTCCCAAATTATATGTAATTTTACTTTGTTAAGGTTAAAACCTTCCTTTTTGAAAAAAAAAAAAAAAAAAGAAAAAAGGGGAAGAGCTGTGGGATGTTCTGTATGTCAAGTGTGTTGCTGATTGGTCAATAAATAAATCACTGATTGGCCAGTGGCCAGGCAGGAAGTATAGGCCAGACAAGGAGGAGAATAAAGCTGGGAAGTGGAAGGCTGATGCAGAGATACTGCCAGCCGCCACGATGACAAACAGCATGTGAAGATGCCGGTAAGCCACGAGCCACGTGGCAGGGTATAGATTTATAGAAATGGATTAATTTAAGCTGTAAGAACAGTTAGCAAGAAGCCTGCCACGGCCATACAGTTTGTAACCAATATAAGTCTCTGTGTTTACTTGGTTGGGTCTGAGCGGCTGTGGGACTGGCGGGTGACAGAGATTTGTCCTGACTGTGGCCAGGCAGGAAAACTCTAGCTACAGCTATGAACCTTAATTTTGCTTAATTCTGAAAGACAAATATCAGCTACATGTTTCATACCTGCAGTCCATATTCCTTCAGCCCCATTTACTTTAATCTGAACAGGGGAAGTGGTACGTGGGATACGTCACCCTTTGATTTTTCTCCTCTGGTTTCACAGCTACTTCATGCAATTTTAGGGAGTGACGTAACAGTGTAAAATTATTATAGAAGTAGTTGAAAAAAATCACACAGATGTATTTATAAAGATGCTTACTCAGCTGTAAAAAGACAGACTTGGAGATGGTTCAGCAGGCAAGAGGGCTTCCCACAAGGCTGATGACCCAGACTGGATCCTGGGATCCCTAGTGACTAGAGAACCAACTCCCACAAGTTGTCTTCTGGCTTCCCACGCATGTGCTGTGGCGTGTGTGTTGTTGGCTGGTTGGCTTTTTTTTGTGGGTTTGGTGTGTTTTTATGTCTTATTTCTTTTTTTTTTTCTTTGTTGTTATTGTTTTCCTAAATTGCCCGGGCAGGTCTTTAATTTATAATCCTCCTGCCTCAGCCTCATAAGTGGCTGGGATTACAGATCTGTGCTACTGACCTGGCTAAAATTACACTTGTAATGATATTTACTTGAGTGGTACTTTATGTAATCTGAGATCTAAACACACACAACTGACAAAACTAAGCTGAATGTAATGAATCGGAACCTCCCTGTAGCTCTGGTTACACAGCCCTTTAACCATCCACAATGACATCTTAGAACATTATTTAAAAAAAGAAAACTTTGCTTGACTCATAATGGTAAACGCTGTAAACCAAAGAGAGGGGTTAAAAAGTAAAAGCCAAGCGTGTTGTGCATGCCTTTTAATCCCAGCATCTGGAAGGCAGAGGCAGAAGCCGGAAGCCAGCCTGATCTCCACAGCCGAACAGCTCATTTTTAGGCCAGCTAAGCTCACATAGCAAGACTGTCTCAAAAACCCTGTAAAACAAATGCAGTTCTCTAAGGCAATACACCACAGCACCACAGAGTGTGACTACTGTGTGGTGGTAGCAATGTGTATTCATAACGTGTCCTCTGTATCCCAGGCAACCAAGTAGGTCTTAGACATGCATCAGTTCACTTGCAAGCCCCACCACAATAGACAGGCATGCATTGTGTTACAGATGTGGGAGATAAGGCTAAGACACAATGTGCAGAGGGAGCTAGGCTTGGAGGCCAGGACTGCAGACCTGAAAGTCCATGTTGACATTGGCAGGCAAGCAGGATAGGAAGCTAATCAGACCCTTTGCACCAGCTAAGGAAATGCTCCTATATAGGTGGTATTAGTACATTTGTATACTCTAAAATGTGCTTTGCCTGGCAATGTGGTGCACGCCTTTTTTTTTTTTTAATAATTAATTTAATTTAATGTGCATTGGTGTGAGGGTGTCAGATCCCCTGGAACTGGAGTCAGAGACAGTTGTGAGCTGCCAAGTGGGTGCTGGGAATTGAACCCAGGTCCTCTGAAAAAGCAGCCAGTGCTCTTAACCTCTGAGCCATCTCACCAGCCCCTGGCACACGCCTTTAATCCCAGCACTTGGGAGGCAGAGGCAGGCAGATCTCAGTGAGTTCAAGGCAAGCCTGGTCTACAAATCAAGTTCCAGGACAGCTAGGACTGTTACTCAGAGAAACCCTGTCTCGAAAAAAAACAATAACAACAAAAAAAGTGGGTTTTTTTTCTTTCTTTCTTTTTTTTTTTTGTTCTGTTTCGAGACAAGGTTTCTCTGTGTAGTTTTGCCTGTCTTGGAACTCACTCTGTAGACCAAGCTGGCCAGGAACTCACAGAGTTCCACCTGCCTCTGCCTCCCGAGTGCTGGGATTAAAGGCGTGTGCCACCACCTCCTGGCAAAGATGTGTTTTAAGATGGTGGTGGCACACGCCTTTAATCCCAGCACTTGGAGGCAGAGCCAGGTGGATCTCCGTGAGTTCAAGTCCAGCCTGGACTACAGAGTGAGTTCCAGGAAAGGCGCAAAGCTACACAGAGGAAACCCTGTCTCAAAAAACTATTTAGAAAGAAAGAAAGAGAGAGAGAGAGAGAGAGAGAGAGAGAGAGAGAGAGAGAAAGAGAGAGAAAGAAAGAAAGAAAGAAAGAAAGAAAGAAAGAAAGAAAGAAATGGCAGCAGTGAAGGTGTTTTTGAATGACTGAAACCAAAAAAAAAAAAAATCCACATACATATAAACATGTGTATAGAGAGAAACCCACTTAAAGATTAAAATGTTTTTAAATAAGGTAACGCAGCCTGCCCCAGAACATCATACAGCACAGGACCGTGGTTTGATCAACCTGGAAACCTTTCTTTTCTCATTTCAAAGTCTTACTTTGGGGTGAACACTAAATAGCACCGTGTCTCTGTTAGGTGCCACTGTGATGCACTTGACCCAATGACCTAAGGAGGGAATCTCAGTTGAGCCATTTCCCTGATCACAAGACCTGTGGCCTCAGCTGTGCAGGTTTGTCTTGACTAATTACATAGGAGGGCCCAGCCCACCGCGGGCTGCACCACTACCTGGGGGCAGGCGGTCTGGGGTGTGCACGGCCAGTTAAGCATGAGCCCATGCAAGCAGTGTTCCTCCAAGGCTTCTGCTCTGATTTCCCTCAGTGATGAACTGTGATGTGAAAGTGTCCTGGAAATGAGGCCAAATAAATCCTTCCCTCCCCATGTTCTGATTTTTCAGATTATTTATATAGGTTTTGCTTGCATATATGTATGTGTATCCAAGTATGCTTTATGCCCATTGAGTCCAGAAGAGGGTGAGAGATCCCCTGGATTTGGAGTTAAGAGACTTGTGAGCCTCCATGTGGGTGTTAGGAACCCAGGCCTGATCCTTGCAAAGGCAGCAGGTGCTCTTAACCCATGAGCCAGCTCTCTAGCCCTGTTTGTATATTTTTATGAAAGTGGTGTTTGGGAAGATGGAAAGATGGGTCATCCATTAAGAAAATAAACTGCTTTTTCAAAGGACCGAGTTTGGGTTCCTAGCAGCTACAGGAGGCAACTCATAACCCCCTATAACTCCAGTTCCAAGGGATCCAACACTGTCTTCTGGTCTCCATGCGCACCTGCTCAAACGTAGCGCACAAACAAAAAGGCATGTACAAACATGAAAAGAAATCATTTTTCAAGTAGCTGTCTAGAAACAAAAATTCAGACACTTTAAAATGCTTTCATATGCTCCACTAACTTGCTGCGAACAGAAGAGCGCCTAGCCGGTCACAAACTCCAGCCATACTACCGTAATTTGTGAGTGTGTGTGTGTGTGTGTGTGTGTGTGTGTGTGTGTATGTGTGTGTGTGTGTACTTACACTTTATAACAGCTGCCCTTCAAAATGGTTTGCACTGTGTTCCTTCTTGGCAAGCCGTACGCCATGGTGGATGATCACAATCTTTTCCTTACGTAGGAGCCTGATGTACCCGTCTCCAATGCTTTGTTCACTTTGCCTGAAAGAACAGCAACATCCCTAATTTAACAGCCCTCATTTGAATGTTTTTTATGGCCAAATAATCAAAGGGTCGCCACAAAACATTGAGGGGTGTCAGGAAGCACTTCGGTAAACATTCGCTGGATCTGAACCTTGAACATACGTAAGCTAGCTCTGTTCGTTTTCGGGAAGCCGGTCTATCAGCTCAGCCACCATCTAAGGGAAAGCCAGGCGAAGGTCGTCCTGTGCGAGGTTGCAGTTGAGGTTGCAGTTGGCAGCCCTGTGCCCTGGCACGGTAGGCGGACACTGCCTGCGCCTGAGTCCCGACGCCGGTCTCGCGGCTGCGTGCCCTTGTGGCTGTCATAGAGACAGTGACCCTGCAGCTCTCCGCCTAGGCATCGCCAGGCATGCACTGGCTGCCGCAGGCCACTGCCCTTTCCAGGGTGCAGTTCCAGCTAGGCCCGGCTGGGGTGGAGCAGGGAGCGCCCTCTTCGCCCTCCCACGCCCGTGCCGCTCCCCGTCCCGGTCCGGGCCCCTCTGTACCGGGCTGGAGGTCGGCCGCGGCCCCGCGACCCAGGGCAGCACGCGCTAGGCGCACATGGCCGCGCACTCGCAGCCGCCCCGCCGCGGACACGCGCCTGCCCGCTTGCTCGTGCGCCTGCCTGCTCGTGCGTGCGCCTGCTTGCTTGCTCATGCACCCCGCTTGCCCCTGTGCCCGCCCTGCGTCACCCACCGCCAATAAAGGGCTTTGTGTGCTCGCGGGGTGCTCAGACCCAGCCCGTCCCGCGGTGGGAGTCACACCTCATGAGAGGGTGACAGCCCCTGTCAACGCCCACGGTCGAGACTCTGGCGACAGCTTCTACAAAGAGCGGATAGAATTGTGTGGACCGTCATCACAACAGTGACCGCGGGGTTCCATCCGGTCGCTTCCTAGGACCCCAAGCAAATGGTGGCATTCGGTGGGAGGGTTTGCTGGAGCTGCTCCTTGCCAAGGCCAGGACCTGCCCAGCGTCCCTTCTCTGAACCTAAATGACTTCATAAAGCAAAGAAAATGTGTGTAGATTTCGTGGGTTGTGAGGGTTAAAGATAATGCTTGAGCGTCTCTGACCCACGGAAGGGCCAGATTCTATCATTGTGAGTTTAGTGACGACTCCATGAAACAAGCAAAGGGTTCCGACTGAGAGAGGAGTGGGCACTCGTTACGTAGCGGGTTCCAGGGCCAGTGGGAGAGGTTAAACACTAATCTCTCTATCCGACACACCTCTTTCCTGCTTTGTTTTGTTGACACGGTCCAGAATGACCCGGAACCACTATGTAGCCCAGGGTGGCTTCAAACTTGCAGCTCATCAGGCTTGGCAGCAAGCCTTTATCCCTGAGCCATCTCGGCATCCAACCTATTTTTATAATTAAGATTAATACTAGCCGGGCGGTGGTGGCGCACGCCTTTAATCCCAGCACTCGGGAGGCAGAGCCAGGCGGATCTCTGTGAGTTCGAGGCCAGCCTGGACTACAGAGTGAGATCCAGGACAGGAACCAAAACTATACAGAGAAACCCTGTCTCGGAAAAAAAAAAAAAAAAAAAACAAAACAAAAACAAAAACTAAATACTTGGCTGGCAGGGGAGATATCATGATTACAAAGGTGATTTTTCCCAGGATGAGGCTTATCAATTGCACTCTGGATGTGCTGACCCCTGCAAGTCCCCCAAATGTGAGAAACTTGGCTGCATAGTTTGTGGTAGTGGGGGACTATGTTTACACTTTGTCTGAATTAAAAGTAGAGGAGGAGGAAGATTCAGATAACAATGAGCAGAAAACACATTTTTTACAGACATTTGCCCTACGATGATCTTGCAAACTCTCATCCAGAGCCACTTATAATCCTTAAATAGCAGATGCAAAGATCCACGGCCAAGCCCCAGGAAGAGCTCCAGGAGTCCAATCGGTGAGAGACAGGAGGGATTATATGAGCAAGAGATATCAAGACCATGATTGGGATACAGGGACAAATAGCCAAACTAGTGGAAACACATGAACTGTGAACCAATAGCTGAGGAGCCCCCATGGAACTGGACCAGGTCCTCTGGATAAGTGAGACAGTTGATCAGCTTGAACTCTTCAGGAGGCCCCCAGGCAATGGGACCGGGACCTGTCCTTGGTGCATGAGCTGGCTTTTTGCAGCCTGGGGCCTATGCTGGGACACTTTGCTCAGCCTAGGTGAAGGGAGGAGGGGACTGGACCTGCCTCAACTGAATCTACCAGGCTGGGCTGACTCCCCAGAGGAGACCTTGCCTTGGAGGAGGTGGGAATGGGGGGGTGAATGGGGGAGCTGGGGAGGGAAGACAGGGGAATCTGTGGCTGATATGTAAAACTAAATTATTATAAAATAAAATATTTTTAAAAAATACCAAATTTGAGCTGGAGAAATAACTCAATGGTAAAGAGCACCTGCTGCTCTTCAGAAGACCCAGATTCAGTTCCCAGAACCTACATGGTGCTAACATCTGTAACTCTCGTTCCTGAGCATCTGATAACCTCTTCTGGCCTCTGAGGACATGCACGTACATGGTGCACAGACATGCATGTAGAAAAAAATACCCTAACATATAAAGTAAAAATAAATCTTGCCAGGCGTTGGTGGCGCACGCCTTCAATCCCAGCACTTGGGAGGCAGAGCCAGGCGGATCTCTGTGAGTTCGAGGCCAGCCTGGGCTACCAAGTGAGTTCCAGGAAAGGCACAAAGCTACACAGAGAAACCCTGTCTCAAAAAACCATAAATAAATAAATAAATAAATAAATAAATAAATAAATAAATAAATAAATCTTAAGGGCCAGAGAGATGGCTCAGCAGTTAAGAGCTCTGGCTACTCTTCCAAAGGACACAGATTCAAATGCCAGCACCCACATGGCCACCCACAGCCCTCTGTAACTGCAGTCCCAAAAGATGTGACGCCCCCATCTGACCTCAGCAGACACTACATACACACACACGGTGCTCAGGTATAGATACATGCAAGGGAAAAACACCCATACACATAAAAATAAAAAATACTGTTAAAAAAAGGAAAGGAAATTCCAATTTCGAGCAGGAAGGGACATAGGAGCAATAAGAAAAGATAATGAACTAGAACAAAGTGTAAGGATACGTATGTGAAGATCCTAGGATGAATCCCACTATTTTGTATGCTAACTTAAGAATAAATTACCAAATTCTACCTTTCTTTTCTTCCCCTCTTTCTCCCTCCTCTGTGTCTCTAGTTTATGCCCATCTTCACCTCCATCTCGGCCTCTCCCCATTTTGCCGGTACCTCTCCTTTATCTTCGTTAGCATTCGTCATTTTAATGGTTTAAGTGAGAGTTGCTGCCACCTAGTGTTCAAATGAAGTTACGAAGGGGCCTGCAGAAGAGATGAGCGCCGCTCAAACATAACAAACTCAGCACCGTGACAGCGTTGACCATGCTTTAGAGGCTGTTCAACAGAGTGCACCCAACGTCTCATTTAATCACCACATGATTGGTGACATTAGTGATTTTATGTCATTTTAATATTTATTTGTATTCTTTTTAAGTAACTGTGTGTGTGTGTGTGTGTGTGTGTGTGTGTGTAGGTGCCTGAGTTATCAGGGCCCCTTGGGCTGGTTAACACTGATCTGCCCAGGGTGGGTGCTGGAAACTCCATCCTTCTTAAGAGCATTGTGTGTTCTGAACTGCCAAGCCCCTTGTGATGACATTTTAGAGAAGAAAACACAGGCATTTCCAGCATGGATAATATCCAGTGCCACAGGGCTTGAACCCAGACAACCTGATTCTGATCTTTGTCCTTTCTCCGCTGTACCACACTACACAGTCTCCCAGATGGTTCTCTGGGCACTGTTTCCGTCTATTGTAAGTACTGTTCCAACTGCCCTTTTCCGTTATCGCGAGATTTCCTCCTGTGTGTGTGTGTGTGTGTGTGTGTGTGTGTGTGTGTACGTTCATCCTAATTTAAAAGACATTTTAGTTCTCTTAATAAGTGAATCATAGATGCAGCTTCCAATGTTTATGGCTGTTCCTAAAATTTCTCAGGTATTAATTGCATACCTTTCTAAGATAATGATGAAATAGTACATCCCATAGTTGTCAGGCCCGCGACTAACAGCCCTCGATGCCGTGCGTCCTTGGCTCCTTTGCGCTGCAGCCTTCACGATGCTCTCAGCTCCCCGTCCTCCTTCCACTGGTCCTCATCCTTCTCCAAGTTTGTGCCGCCACCACTGTGTCAGACTTTACGATCCACGGCACGCCTCTGACTCTCTTCTCCCACAAATGTGACCATCACTTTTCTGTGGGTCCGTCCCAAATAAGATTCACTAGCCAGCCCGGGCTTCTTGCCCGGATTTCTGTGCCACACTTCCATCGGGTGGAGGAACTTTCCCATCCCACTCTACCATTCTCAAAAAGATTTCAACATAATCCGAATATCCTCCTGGCCTCTAAGCTCACCCTACCTTTGCTACCCAGTCTTAGAGGACAGGCATCATTTTGTTGTTGTTGTTGTTTTGTTTTTTCCAGACAGGGTTTCTCTGTGTAGCCCTGGCTGTCCGGGAACTCGCTCTGTACAGCAGGCTGGCCTCCCGAGTGCTGGGATGACAGAAGAGTCTATCCTTAGGGCCAGAGAAACGGTGCAGCAAGAAAGGATGCCCATCCCCAAGCCGAAGAGGCTGTCAGTCCCCAGGACCCATGGGACGGAGGAGAAAACCAGCTCCCGGAAGTTGTCCTCTGACCTCCATATGCACACACTCATGCACACAGGCACACACTCATGCACATAATAAATAAATGTAATTAGCCCTAAACTATGAAAAATTATATTGAAATGAAAGGACAAGAGAGTTATGAGGAATGAATATAAGTAAAATATGAGCTATACCTATAAAAATGTCCATGAAGCCCGTTCACTTGGGGACTGGAGATGTGGCTCAGTTTGGTAGAGTGCTTGCCTAATGTTCATTCGGCCCTGGGTTCAATCCCCAGCCCCTCATAAACCAAGCATAGGCTGGGCAGTGGTGGTGCACATCTTTAATCCGTGGACTGAGGAGGCAATTAGAAGTAATTATAAAGCAGGGGATGGGGAAAGACTTGGAAATAAACTAAGAAGTTAAAGACAATGGAAACTTTTTGTTGTATTTTTATTTTATTTTTTTTGTTTTTCAAGACAAGCTATCTCTGTGTAGCTCTGACTGTCCTAGAACTTGCTCTCAGAGAATCTACCTTGCTGGTATTAAAGGTGTGTGCCACTACCTCCCAGTTTTTATTGCGTTGTTTTGTTTTGTTTTCAGGACAGGGTTTCTCTGTGTCGCCTTGGCTGACCTGGAACTTGCTCTGTAGACCATGCTGGCCTCAAACTCTGAGATCTGTCTGCCTCTCAAGTACTGGGATTCAAGGTGTGTACCACCACCATCCAGCACAATGTAAACTTTAAGACAATGAAAAAAGGAAATTGAAGAGTATAATAAATTTGGGGAAGACTTCCAGTTCTCCTGAATTGGCAGAGTTAATACTGTGAAAATGACTAACCTACAAATTCTGTGAAAGCCCATCAAAATTCCAATACGATTCTTCCTAGAACTAGAAAAAAAAAATCCTAAAAGTCTTATGGAGACACAAATATTCCCCAGATGCCACAGCAATCCTGAGCAGAAAGAAATGGCCAGCAATGTCACGGTACCTAACCTCATACTACGGTCATTCACGGTGACAGAGACAGTGTACCAAGGGCACAAAAGCAGACATGTAGGCCACTGGAACAAAATGATAAACCCAGAAATAAACACACACAGTCACAACCTTCTCATTTTTGATGAAAGGGGTCAAAATTATACACTGGAGTAGAAAAGCCTATTCAACAGATAGCACTATGGAAAGCTGGATATCCACCTGCAGAATAATTAAAATGCTTTCAGTTTTCTCTTTCTGCACAAAAATGATTCAAATCAAATTAAGGACCTGAAATTAGTGCTAAAACACTGGACTTGCTAGAGGAAGCTGTAGAACATGTCAAGATAGAGGCACAGACAAGGGGTTTCTAGACAGGACTCAAGGGGCAGAAAAGAATCCCAAGAATTAGAACGAGAATACTGCAGAGGAACCCATCAGCAAACTGAACAACTGGTCCTTGCCGGCTCTACCTAGACAAGGAGTGACGATCTAGAACATATATAAAGATCTGCAAAAATTAAACTCAAATTGCTGAGTGTTGGAGCACACGCCTTTAATCCCAGCGCTTGGGAGGCAGAGGCAAGAAGATGGAGTTCGAGAACAGCCTGGTCTATATAGTGAGTTCCTGTATAGCCAGGGCTACATAGAGAGATCCTGTCTCAAAGAAACAACAAATAAATAAATAAATAAATAAATAAATAAATAAATAAATAAATAAATAAATAAATCCAGCCAGAAGTACTGGTGAATGCCTTTAATCCCAGTACTTGGAGACAGAGGCAGATAGATCTCTGAGTTTTAGGCCAGCCTGGTCTACATAGTGAATTCCAGAACAGCCAGAGCTACATAGTGAGACCCTGTCTCTAGAAAAGAAAACAGAAAGGAAGGGAGGAAGGAAGGAAGGAAGGAAGGAAGAAGAAAAGCCAAGGATAACAAATGCTGCCGGCAAAGATGTGGGGAAAGAGGAACTTACATTCACAGCTGGTGAGAATGTAAACTAGGGGAATCAGTGTGGAGGTTTTGGCCACATGATCCAGCTTTGGGGCACATGGCCAAAGCAGTCTTCATCCTACCACAGAGGTAGTAGCATATCCATGTGTCTTGTTGCTCTATTCACAATATCAAGGCAATGAGACCACCCTAAATGTCCATCAATGGGTTAATGGGTAATGAACATGCTCTACAAATAGTTTTTATTTAGCCATGAAGAAAAATTTAATCCCAGCACTTGGGAGGTAGAGGCAGGCGGATCTCTGTGAATTCGAGGCCAGCCTGATCTACAGAGTAAGTTCCAGAACAGCCAGGACTGTTTCACAGAGAAATCCTGTCTTGAAAAAAAAATGTAAATGTGCAGGAAGACAGATCTCGCTCATGTGGGAACCCAATTCTGTTTGTTATATATACTCATTTACCTGGGAATAGGTCCTGAACTAGAATGGTGACCAAGACACAGGAAAAGAAGATGTAAGGAAGGGAGTTAGAAAGGTAATCGTATTGGTTGCTTTTCCTGCTGTGGGAAGATACTGTAATGGAAGCATCATAAAGGAGATGGGGTTTTTTGTGACTCACATCAAGGGTACAGTGAGTCACCTGTCACAGCACACCAGCATTCAGGAAGCAGAGGACAACGATCACCAGTGCTCGGCCCACTTCCTCCTTTTTGATTCCTCCGTTAGGGCGGGCCTTCGAAATCCATCCTAACCTAGAAAATCCTCCACAGACAAGCCCAGAGATGCTCCAAGGTGACTCTTAGTCCCACCATGTTCCCGACATTAACCATCATAGTGCTAGAATGTATGAATGTGAAACAGAAGGGACTCCTTGGAGCAGAAAGGTACAAGGATGTTGAAGGGAGAGATTGGGAGAAGGAGCAGCAGAGGACCCTCAGCCTACAAACCAAAGTATGGATGAAACTGCCATCGTGAAGGCTGCTACTTCATAGGCTAATTTAAAAGATTCATAAGAATAAAACTGGCCGGGTGGAGGTGGCGCACGCCTTTAATCCCAGCCAGGTGGATCTCTGTGAGTTCAAGGCCAGCCTGGTCTACAAAGCAAGATCCAGGAGAGGCAAAAACAAAACAAAACAAAATAATAATAATAATAATAATAATAATAATAATAATAATAATAATAAATAAAACTAAGCTGGGTGTAGTCAAGCTTGCCTTTAATCCCAACACTAGGAAGGCAGAGGCAGGTAGATCTCTGTGAGTTCAAAGCCAACCAGGTCTACAAAGTGAGTTCCAACTCAGGATAAGATACCTCTGGTCTCAGAGAACACCTGCACTCATGTGTACATACCCACATATGTAATAGAGATACATATATATTCAACTGAAGATAATTCATTTAGTCAGGGCAACAGAGTACAATGAGCCTCAAACACAAACCTACATCCAAACTCTCACCTTTTCCAGCCTGAGCCCTGTGCCGCGGTCCTCCACCTGTGAGACAGACGATTGTGCATACGTCATGGCTGTAATTTGAGACTGCATATTAAGACTTAAGAGAGCCAGGCGGTGGTGGCGCACGCCTTTAATCCCAGCACTTGGGAGGCAGAGACTGGCAGATCTCTGTGAGTTTGAGGCCAGCCTGGACTACAGAGTGAGTTCCAGGAAAGGCGCAAAGCGACACAGAGAAACCCTGTCTTGAAAAACCAAAAAAAAAAAAAAAAAAAAAAAAAAAAAAAAAAAAAAAAAAAAAGGCTTAAGAGGAAGCTTAACATGTGCTATATAATAAATATAAACTCTCAGTATTTTGAGATTTTGAAAGCAAAAATTTATGTCAGACAAGGTGGAGCACAACTTAATCCCAGCGCTCAGGGAGTTGAGACGGAAGGACCAGGCAGGAGTGTGAGGCCAGCTGGGGACATATAATAAGACGTCTCAAAAACTCAAACAGAAAGTTAAATTTAGTTTTCAATGTTCTTCCAAAACAATAGAAAGAAGCTTGGGAGTTAACACAGTCAAGAAAGTGCTTGCTAAGCTGGTGTGAGGCCCTGAGTCTGAGCTTCCCATAAAAAGCCAGGCGAGCTGGTGTGCACCTGCAATCCACTGCTGGGGATGAGTCCTGAGGATCCCTAGGGCTTTGCTGGTGAGCCAGCCTAGCCTGCTTGGTACTGTCTCAAAACCAAGGTGGGCAGCTCAGAAAGGACAGTAACCAAAGCTGACACATGGCCTCTACATGTGTGTGTACACACGGGCACATTCTGTGCACCACTGTCCACCTGAGACTGTTAATCCTAAATTAGAGGATGGGTAAATGGTTAGTGGATAATCTGCTACTATAACCACCAAATCTTATGAGGTTATGGAATGTTTTGCTTTTTGCTTAGAGCTTTTCTGGGATGGAAAAAAATGTTTTATGGGACTGGTTATTTTAATATGATCCAGATTGACTTCCAGTTCCCCCATGTAGCCCAGGCTGACCTCAGACTCACAATCCTCTTGCCTCAACCTCCTAAGTGCCGCAATCCTAGGTCGATGCTGCAATGTTTCCAACCAGAAAAATTAACACAGATACAAAAGCAAGAGATTCAGGTACTCAGTCACCACACCCCCATGCCCAAATCATAGCTGACCCTTGTGGTCAGCTTACTGGATTCAAACCACTGTCACCCAGGAGACTGCGAAGGCACACCTCTGAGTGTGTCTGTTTCCAGGCAGCACTAATTGGAGAGGAAGAAACCCCCCTACATGTGGGCAGCGACATGGGATTGGAGCTTTGTACAGATGCCAGGGAGAAGAGAAAACAAAGCTAGCAAAACATGGCCTTCCTCTGTGTCCTGACTGGGATGACGTGTGCAGCTTCCCACACACTTCCCCTGCCATGATGCTTTGCCCAAGTTCACGCACGGGCTGGACCCTCCGAAACCATAAGCCAAAGCAAGTCTCTCCTATGTTTAAGCTATTCTGTCAGGGATTTTGGTCTCAGTGACACAGAAAAAACTAATACATTCATCGGCCAATGTCAGCCATTGTTTACTCAGTCACTTTATGCCTTTAAAATGCATCAATCTGCTCAGCATACTGGTGCTGGCCTCTAAGTCCAGGACACAAGAGGTAGAGGGAGGTGGGTCAGGAGTTCAAGACCAACTTCAGCTACAAGTTCAAGGCCAATCTGAGCCTTTTTTTTTTTTTCTTTTTTCTTTTCTTTTGATACAGGGTTTCTCTGTGTAGCTTTGCACCTTTCCTGGAACTCACTTTGTAGACCAGGCTGGCCTTGAACTCACAGAGATCCACCTGGCTCTGCCTCCCAAGTGCTGGGATTAAAGGCATGCGCCGCCACCGCCCGGCCAGTCTGAGCCTTATAAGTCTCTTTCAAAAAGAAAAAGGAAGGAAGGAAGGGAGGGAGAAATGGAGGAATCAGAAGGGAAGGTAGTAGCGGAGAGGAGAGAAGAGGAAAAAGAAAAGATGAAAGTCTTTAAAAGCACACACCATTAATCCCAGCACTCAGAGGCACTTTGTTAGTTCAAGGCCAGCCGAGTCTATACAGTGAGTTACAGGACAGCCAGAGCTGCACGGTGAGACCCATTTGAAAAAAAAAAAAGAAAAAAAAAAAGAAGGAAAAAAAAAGGACAATGCATTGATTGGTTACTCACTGTTTTCTTTTTCTTGTGGGACTAGGAATCGAACAGACCCTCTACCAACTAAGCTACAGCCCAGTCCTTATTTATTGAGACAGAATCGCTCTCCAGCTCAAGTGGCCTTGATCTTCCCAAAGATGGAATCCCAGAGTGCTCCTGGTTAGTTGTGTCACTTTCTAATTTTACTTAAAAGAAAATAAAAAATAGGTATCCCTAGAGTTGACCGTTTTAAAACATTTTCCTAATGTAAGATTTCAGACCGAGGTCCTGATGGCTGCAGGTGAAGCCTCATAGAATGAGTGAAAATTGGCATCTGGAGACCAGTGTCTTCCCCGGTTTCTTCCCCACGAGAAAAGCACTCACTGCAGTCTCGATCCACACTGTAGGGTCACTGTGAGAACAGAGAGCAGCACACTGGCAGCTGATAGCTGTACTTCTCTGAGCAAGAGAGACACTGTCCGAAGTTCTTCTCCAGCAGTACGCTTGGCACTCTGTGCCGGGCCAGTGTTCCAGCTCAGTCTAGAAGCAGGTTTTACAAGTGACTGAGGGCTTGGTCCTGGTTGTGAGACACACCAGGGAGACAAAAGGTTCTTTAACGGCACACGTGGGAAACTGGAGCTCTGGAGGAGGGCCTTGCCAACTCTGCTGGCCGTCAGGGTATCGGTCAGAGTGTGGGGAGACTAAAGTGAAGTGTGGCGCTGAGAAGGAAGCACTCTGGGTTGAGAGACCTTCCTCAAGGCTCCCCTGGCCTCACAACTGTCCTGCTGCAATGTCACCACACTGGACCTAACCTCTGAGGGCAGGTGGTTGTCCCAACCCAGGCCTCATCAGAGTTGAGGCCTGGCTTCAAGTTCATCTCCATGTCAGGCTGTTTCATCCCACACAGCCGTAGCGGCCCCTTCACAGTATCTGAATGCCAGTTAGGTCACTGGCAACTGGTGTGACATGTCAAGCAAGGCTTTGGGACTGGAGAAGTGGCCTAGAGATCTGAGATGGACCCCAGAAAGATCTGAGTCCCCAGAAAGTTACCCGGGAAGACAGTTCCCAACACCACTCAGGCTTCTGAAGTTTTGATTGTGTTTGGTTTTGGTTTTTAAACTCTTCTCGGGGCCATTTTTTAAAATCTTTGTTTATTTTCTGTGTGTGTGTGTGTGTGTGTGTGTGTGTGTGTGTGTGTGTGTATCTGAGTGTATGTATGTACACCTTTTGTATGCAGGTATTACAGACCCAGAAATGGGCATTGGCTCTCCCAGAACTAGAACTACAGGCTATTGGTTCTGGGAACGGAACCTGGGTCTACAGTAAGTGCTCTTAACCCCTGAACCCCATCTTTCCAGCATAGCCATTTGATGGGCTCCAGGATAACGTTCAGTGGGCAAACAGGAATATCTTACATAGGCCCTCATCAGCCCTAAACAACTCAGCGGCTGTGCAGGCTGGGTGACCTTGAGAACAAAGCCATTTCCCAGGAAATGCTCAGCTCAGCAAGCAGCTGAGCGTGGATCCTGAGGGCCAGGAAGGGACAACTTTGAGATCAATATTTATTAGTGGGAAGGACCGGCACTTGTCTCTCCAGGGGGCCTTTGTGGCTGTGCTATGGAGGAGAAGATCACCAGAGCATCTCAAAAGATGGTTTCTGGTTGTCCCAGGCAGTCAATCAGGGAATGAATTTGAAATGTACATCCCCAGGCTCTGCCTCCAGATTCAACCAGCCTGGGGCAGTTCAAGAAGCAAGTTTTTATGAATAAGTGCCCCCTGTCCTCTTTCAGATAATGTGGGATGGTCATTTAACCAAAAGTACTTCAGAGATAACTTACAGGGACTGTTCATCAACCTGGAGTACTGTAGAAATACATCTTCTTTGGACTTCATGATTTTTCACTTTTTGGTGGTTGAAGGTGGATGAGACAAGACCTCATGATGCATCCCTGGCTGGTCTAGAGTTTTCAAGCAGCTCAAGCAAGCTGCAAGGCGCCGGGCGGTGGTGGTGCACACCTTTAATCCCAGCACTCGGGAGGCAGAGCCAGGTGGATCTCTGTGAGTTCGAGGCCAGCCTGGTCTCCAGAGCGAGATCCAGGGTAGGCACCAAAACTACACAGAGAAACCTTGTCTCGAAAAACAAAACAAAACAAAGCTGCAAGGCTTTCGACCTGAGTACACACAGTACACACGTTGGAGGCGGCGTCTGGACACAGATGGAGGTGGAGGCAGAATAGGAGCTGGTGGGAGTGTGAAGGTTTGGTGAGGAAAGCAGAAGAGTCAGGAAAACACAACTTAAAATCCTAATTTTTTTACTTTTCCTTCTTCTCATGCCCCGGGAAATTAAGAAATGACTTTCATTTCTCTATTTCAAGCACCTTCTTCTTTCTTCTTTTCTTTTTCTTTTTCTTTTTCTTTTTCTCCTTCTCCTTCTCCTTCTCCTTCTCCTTCTCCTTCTCCTTCTCCTTCTCCTTCTCCTTCTCCTTCTTCTTCTTCTTCTTCTTCTTCTTCTTCTTCTCCTTATTCTTATTCTTTTTTTTTTTTTTTTTGACAGAGTTGCACTCAGCTCAGGCTTCTCTTGAACTTGCTACATGGCTGAGGATGACTTTGAGCTTCCGGTCCCCCAGCCTTCACCTCCCTGTGAGTTCAAGGCCAGCCTGGTCTACAAAGTGAGTTCCAGGACAGCCAGGGCTTTTACGCAGAGAAACCCCCGTCTTGGGAAAAAAAAAAAAAACAACTTGGAATAAGGAAAAGTAAGGTAATACTGAAGCCATATAATAAAGTCATAAACTCTGAAGTTTTATAATTTTAATCTAGAAGCCTTGATCATAACTCTTTAAAATTAAGACAACTCGATATTAAAAAATACCACAACTTCCAGAGAACTAGATTACAGAAAGAAAGAGTTTATGGTGGAGCTGCTGCTTTATCCCAAGGGACACGGGCCAGAAGCACAGCCAGCCCTCAGGCAAACACTGAAACCAGAGAAGGTGGCACTCACTGCTCCACCTCTCTGCCATCACTACTGGTCACTTGTTCCTTCCCTCAACAGCTGGGTTTCTCTGCTCTGCAAAGCACCAGATGGAAGGAATGTGGTTGCTCTTCTGAAGTTAGTATGAAGGGCATACAAACTGACTCTCTGTCCCGGTACCACAAAGGAAGAAGACTCTAACTGCTTAAATTCGGGTGGGCATTTCCTCCCTGAGCCAGTCAGTCTTGGTCTGAAGATGGAGAGCAAGGGAGGAGACTTCACGACCACCCGAAGCCAGGAGCCCCGCCCTGTAAGGGTGAGAGAACCCACCCCTAGGAAAGGGAGACGGGGATTACAGACTGTGCAAGTCCTGAGACACCAACACACTGACTTTCTTTACTGACAGAGGATACAGGACTCATCTAAAGCCAGGCCTAGATACATGATTTCCCAGGGGGGCTCTGAAAAAAAAATCAAGCCTTCTCTACAGCTTCCTATGGAGACTCATAGGAAGGGAGGCAGTCAATGAAAAGTCAGGGGCCTCAACGTATGGGCACTGGGGGAGCTGTAATTAAGTCAGGATCAATAATTAAGCAAGATACTTCCTGGAATGTAGTAAACATTGTTGATTGCCTTCCTGAGTCGTTTCTCCTTCTTCTTCACTGTCACATCTGTATTCAGGTATCTGCTCCTCCACACTGTGCTTGTATAGACACTTCCCAAACCCTGTGAAGGAACTGTGGCTAGTCTGACTAGTCTAGCATTCTCTTTGTCCCTGACTGTGTTAGGCATGAATTGATGGCATGTTCTGTCCAGTGAGATGCAATGTAAAATCACCTGTAACTTTCTAGAAAGATTCCCTAAGGCCTTAAAGAGTGTAGATGTAGACATTCTCTCTCCATCCTCTCTGGCGTCTCAGCCTGGATAGTGGATACAGCTGGAGCTGCTGTGGTCATCTTGTAAGCATGATAATTACACCAAGAAGAGAGAGAGGAAGTGTGGTGATATTTTATTTGTGCTCTAACAAATAAAGCTTGCCTGGGGATCAGAGGACAAAGCCAGCCACTCTATTAAACATAGAAGTCAGGCAATGGTAGCCCATGCCTTTAATCCTAGCATTTGGGAGGCAGAGATTCATCCAGATCTCTGTGAGTTCAGGCCACATGGAACAGAGCCAGGCGTGGTGGCACACACTTTTAATCCTAGCACTAGTTAAGCATAGAGGTCTGGAGGTCTGTACAGACAGACTGGAAGGGATAGAGCTGGGTGGAGAGAAGAAGTAAGATGGCAGGGCACAGAAAAGTATGTAGGCGTGAGTATACAGGAAGTAGCTCTCTCTTGGGCTGAGGATTTCCTAGCCGTAAGAACTTGTGGCTGGCTTGTTCTATTCCTCTGATCTTTCAGCTTTTACTCCAATATCTGGCTCCGGGTTTTTTATTAAGACCGTTTAGCAATTCGTGTTACAAGGAAGGGCCTTTTGTTGTGGGTCACACTCCCAGCACTAGTGGCGTCCAACATGGTGGCAAGAGTTTCCACCTAAAAACTGAGAAAAAAGATTCTAAAACGGAACTAAAAACAGCTTCCTAATTGTCTCTCTCAAATGAGCGGCAGCTGCCGGTTTGAGCTACTGGCGGGTTCCTAGCGTGCGCTCTCGACCTGCAGTATGGTGGGAATGAGGCCTCTGCAAGTAGCACATTAAACTGTGTGGTGGATTTAGCCTTTGCTAGTACAAAACAAAAAAAAGAAGTTTCTGGGCTACACGCTACTTTGGTAAAAGTGTAGACCCACTATTTCTGAGAGTTACGGCTCCCAGAGCTGGCGGAAAGCGGACCGCCGCCATGTTGGGAAGCTGAAGTGGGCGGAGCCAGCAGCCACTGCGCCATTTCAGGCTTAGAAGCTGCAATTTAAAGCAATAGGCTCAAGCTAATATAAAAAAATAAGCCACGTAAAGATGGCTACCACACAGAGAATCTGGATTATGTTCTCTTTGATATTCGTAACTGCAGAAAAACATTTGATTGTAAAAGCTGTTGAGTTATGCCAAAATGTATATTTTAAAGATATCTTGACTTCAAAATTTAGATGTAAGGATATGTTACTTTGGAAAAGAGTTTCTGCTTTTGTTCCCACAGAAAGCCAGAGGCTATGGATTTGTTCAAGATTAAGATACATCAGGTTTGACCAGCCAAGACCACCTGAAAGGTCTCCGATGACACCATGGCCTAGATGATTCAACATCCAGAATGGTTTCAAGGCAACTGGCTCAGACGATACAGCCTCATGGACTACTCCATGATCCTAAAATTTTCTTTGTTTCCCCATAAGATACAGCGCCCCCTTCCAGCAGGAAGTAGTAAGAGAAGCTACGCCCAAATTCCCAAATATACCAAGCTGACTTTGGAGATGTATAAAGGTTAAAACCTTCCTTTTTAAGAAAAGAAAAGGGGAAGTGCTGTGGGATGGTCTGTATGTCAAGTATGTTGCTGATTGGTCAGTAAATAAATCACTGATTGGCCATTGGCTAGGCAGGAAGTATAGGCGGGACAAGGAGAAGAATTCTGGGAAGTGGAAGGCTGAGTCAGAGAGACACTGCCAGCCACCACCATGACAAGCCGCGTGGGAAGGTCCCGGTAAGCCACGAGCCATGTGGCAAAGCAAAGATTAATAGAAATGGGCTAAATATAAGAGTAAGAGCTAGACAGTGACAGGCCTGAGCTAATGGCCAAGCAGTTTAAATAATGTAAGAGTTTGTATGTTTATTTTATAAATGGGCTCTGGGACTGGTGGGACTTGGTGGCGGGAGCTGGAGAGAAAATTCTCCAGCAACACACTAGGGAGGCAGAGGCAGGTGGATCTCTGAGGCCTGCCTCTGCCTCCTCTCCCCCAGTATTGAAATTCAAGGTGTGCACCACCATGCCTGGAAATCTCAAATAAAGAAAATTTCGTTTCTAAGACAAGGTTTCTCTATCTAACAGTCCTGACTATCCTGGAACTCACACTGTAGACCAGGCTGGCCTTGAACTCACTAAGATTCACAGGCCTCTGTCTCCCTAGTGCTGGAATTAAAGGCTTGCGTCACCACTGCCTGGTAGGAGCTCTTTGTTTCTATGGGTGTAAAGGTCTTCAACTTGTGATGAAAAATAAGACCAGATTTAAAAAGAAACAAGCAGGGTGGGAACACAAGGGGATGGGAGGGGAGGGACCGGGAGGGGAGGAGGGAGGGGAGACTGCTGCTGGAATGCTAGGGGAGAGAGACAGAGACAGAGACAGAGACAGAGAGAGACAGAGAGAACCATTGAACCATTGCCAAAGAGAAAAGGAAATGAGGAATGTGTCTGAGAAAAGTGAAAACACCATCCCAAAGGCAGGGAGTGAAGCCAAGCACTCTTCAGTCAAGTACTTACCCAGGATGCCAGAAACCCTGGGTCCGATCCACACTGCTGGATAAACAGCCCAAACAGCAGACTGTCTCAGGGGCCAAAGGATCAAAAAAGACATAAAATAAAGGGCAGGGGGCATCGAGGTGGCACAGGCCTGGGGTTGGAGGCAAAGGACCAGGCATTCAAGGCCATCCTTGGAACATATAACAAATTTGAGGCCAGCCTTAGGTCCACAGGACTCTCTCAAAAATAGAGAAAGCTCCGCATAAAACAGTCAAGTCAGAATTAAAAGGAATCATAGAGGTGAGTCGAAGCAGAGCAGCTTGGGGAAACCGAGGTGAAGAACATCACTGACGTGATGGAACCTCAGATGGGCAAAGGGGCGTCTCAGGAGCAACTTATGAGCAGCGCCTTTTCAGGGGAGTTTCCCATTTTGTTAGCTCCAGGAAATAGAATCAAACTAGCATAATTGCCCTCTTCCCACCCCATCCTTCCTTCTGCCCGTGCTTGGGAGTATCCAACACACGTCACCCCTCTCCGGCTAAGCCTTATCAACAGCCGATTAGTATAAAAATGCTGCGCATTCATCTCGCAGCTGGTGTGAGGGGTGGAAAGCCCCTGGATCTGCACCAAGTCCTTTCTTTTCTGGAATCACACAAGGATTCTGTCAAGTCTTCTCAGGGCTTGTGGCTTTGTTTCTTTCTTTGATTGATCCCGCCGCTGCAGTGCACGTCCCCGGGGATTCCAGCGAGAATACCCAATGCTCATCAATTGCCAGGCATTTTTTTCTCACTATCACTTTTTGCCCTACTATCTCAGTTCAGGGAGAAGCTGGGTCTCAGAAATGTTAAGGAAGCTTGCTGGCTGCACAGCACTTAGCTAGAAAATCTAAAGAGGATCAAATCCAAAGCCTCGTCGCCGGACCACTCCGAGCCCTGGTGTGCTCATGGGACGCAGCCTACTCCTTCCTCCCACAGCAGGTCTGCCGGGTTACCTGCCCTCAACAAGGATTTGCGAGTTAAGGTCGGGAGCCAGGTGCAATGACGCACACTTATACTTGAGGTGCAGGTGGAGGCAGCAAGGGTCAGAGACTCAAGGTAAGGGCCGGGAAAGTAAAGACCCAAATTTGGATTCTCCAACTCACATACAAAATCCAGGAATGACAGAACTAATCTGTAACCCAGGGCTAGAGCTTCAGCGGGAGGGACAGAGACAGGAACGTCCCTGGAGCTTGTTGATCGGCCAGTGTGGGCTCAGTGTCTAAAAAACCATTAGGGGAAGACCAGTTGAATAAGATAGTCAGCCGAATGCACGCCTTTAATCCCAGCACTTGGGAAGTGAAGCTCTGAGTTCGAGCCCAGCCTGGTCTACAGAGTGAGTTCCAGGACAGCCAGAGCTACACAGAGAATCACCTCCAGATCAAAACTAACAAACAAAAAAGAAGAAAAGAAAGATAAATAAAAGAACAAGATATTCAACTTTGCAGAGCAGTGGTGGTGCACGTCTTTAATCCCAGCACTCAGGAGGCAAAGGCAGGCAGATCTCTGTGAGTTTGACGTTAGCCTGTTTTACAGAGTGAGTTCCAGGATAGCCAGGGCTGCACAGAGAAACCCTGTCTTGGAAAACATACATACGTATAAAACTTCGACCTAGGTCTCCACATGCACACATTTGCACATGAATGTGCGCACGCACACACACACACACACACACACGAAAAAAAATCCATGATCTTGATCTTACACCATGATCTCTAAGGCTAATCTGTCACCACAGATTGCTCAGTAATCTGGCCTTCTTTGTTTGAGGCAGGGGCTCCTGTAGACCAGGCTGGCCTGGAGCTTGCTGTGTAGCTAGCTGGTTAGTATGCCAACTGTGTGTCTGCTGAGGAAACAGCGGTGGCCGCAGCACCAGGCAGGGCCACAGCCGTGAAAATGGCAGCGGGAGTGAACAGGGGATGGGGGTGGCCACATGGAAAACCGCAGGCCCCTCCAGCCTGGTGGCCTGGCAGAGTGCACCTGGTTTGTGAGGGACCCAGCCTTCCTGGAGGATGGAGGGAGGAGCCTCCACCTTTGCATGGATGCTTTCTTCCCTCTCTGTTCTCACCCATTTAATCTGGCTGGTACTATCAGGGACTGCACCAAGTTTTTCATTTGGTGCTGTCATTATTTTGCCTTACAACTGGGCTTTTCTAATCTTAAGATGTTCTTGCATGCCTCTGGTTTGAAAAATAGTCAACTTGAGTGAGGCATGGTGGTCCTAGGCCAACGACCTCAACACACGGGAGTTGGAAGCATGAGAACCAGGAGTTCAACTCCACAGTGAGTCTTCAAGCTGGCCTGGTCAACATACCAAGTTCCAGGCCAGCAAGAACTAGTGAGACCCAGTATCAAAACCAAATGAATAGCCAGGCAGTGGTAGCACATGCCTTTAGTACCAGCACTCAGGAGGCAGAGGCAGGCGGATCTCTGTGAGTTCAAGGCCAGCCTGGTCTACAGAGCAAGTTCCAAGACAGCCAGGGCTACACAGAGAAACTCTGTTTTGAATTGGAAAAGATCTGGGATGCAAATCCCAGATGTAGATTAATGGTAGGAACCCCATTTCACATGATGCCCAGCCCCCAAACAACAAAACTAAGCGAAGTCACCCTGTAGTAGGGGTGATTAGCATCTGTATCGAACATTTTCAGATGCTCTCTTGTGGTTGCTGCCTAATCAAAACAGCCTACAAATCATCCCCATACCACTTCAGTATATTAGTATTACAGTATGTTACAGAAGACCTCAAGTATATAGGATGATATGTGTAGGCTAAATGCAAATGCTAGGCCATTTTCTATATGATTTCCGTATCCATGGATTCTTTTCTGGGTGGAGTTTCTGGAACCAATCCTCAGGATACTGAGGTGTGACTGTTTTGTCCTATGTTGCTCACATTTTTACACTTAAGTCATCTGTAGTCTAACTTTACACTTGGTGCTAGGAAAAGATCCCGTCTCAATATTTCCATATGGCCACCACCTTCCCATTTATCTATCTATTCCTGTGCCAACAACACTCAATACTTATTTCTTTGTAGTGTAAACTACTTTTTACTTCATGTTTCCAACATTGACTTAGCTATTTAGGGACTTTTCCCCCCTGCTGTTCTATGAAATTTTATCAACTTCCTTAAATTTGTATTTTTTTTAAATCTAGTTTTGAGACAGACTCTCTCTGCATAGGCCTAGTTGTCTTGGAACTCACTATGTAGACTAGGTTGGCCTTGAACTCACAGAGATCTTTACAATAGTTTTAAATTTTTCTCTATGAAAGTACCACTGTTGAGAAGAAGGGGTGGTCCCATAGTTAAGAGAACTTGCTGCTCTTTCAGAGGACCTGGGTTTGATTCCCAGCACCACAGTGGCTCAGAATCCTCTGGAACTCCAGTTCCAAGGGATCTAATGCCTTCTTCTGACTTCTGTAGACACCAGGCACACACATGGTGTACATACATACATTCAGGCAAAACAACCTATATACATAAAATAAAGAAGTGCTTACTCAACCATTTGAGCATGCACTTTCAGATCCAGCACCTTGTAAGAAGCCAGGTGTCCAGCTCATGCCTTCAAAGGGTATAGCAGGGAATGCTCTCAGTAGCCTCTGCTCCTGATGAACCAAATGTGTACACACTTATACAGATATACATACAGAATTCTCTAAGTGTAGCTAACACTTGGGAGGCTGAGGTAGGAAAATGTTGAGTTTTGAGAACAGACTGGTTCACAAAAGAAGATTCTGTCTTTAAAAACAAGCAAACAAAAAGCCAGGGGGGCGGGGGGGGGGGGCGGATACAAGCCTTAATTCCAACACTCAGGAGACAGAGGCAAATAGATCTCTGGGAGATTCAGGGCATCCTGGTCTAGATAGCGATTCCAGGACAATCAGGGCTACATAGAGACCCTGTCTCCAGATACATAAATAAAACAAAGCCCTAAACAAACAAAAATCCCATGAGTTAACAAATTGGTTCAACAGCTAAAGATGTACGCTTCCAAGATCAATTTCCAGGTCCCACACACGTGATGGAAGGAGATAACTGAGTCCCAAAAGTTGTCCTCTGACCTCCACCTACTACTCTGGCACACACACGTACATATATACAAAAGTATGATAAATAAGAAAATGTAATAAAAATATATAGCAAATTTTATGATGTGAAACTCCATCTTTTTTCTAGTTAAACTTCAACTGCTTTGCAATGTGCTTACGCAAAGCCCTACCCAGCAATGACCTTGACGTTGCTGAGAGAAAACCTGCCAAGTGTAATTGCCGACTACACACAGTTAAAATATATTCCCCAATCCCCCAAGACATGTGGCTGGCTTCATTTGGAAAGGATATTGCTACAGGTGCCATTGAGTTACAATGAGGTTATGCTGGACAGGGTGGGTTCCAATCCAATGGTAGGTGTCCTTATAATAAAGGGAAATCTGGATACAGATACATAAGGAAAATCCCATGTTCTGACGGAAGTAGAGATTAGAGTAATTTGTCTCCAAGCCAGCATACTCCAAGATTGCCAGAAGTTACCAGAGACTGAACTTAAGCAAAGAAGACTCCTCCCTAAGGCCCTCCGGAAAGAACCTGCCCTGCTAACCTTACTTCAGATGTCTCATCTTGAGAACTGAGAGGCAATGCACTTCCGATGCTCTGTGTGTCTGTTTATGCTGCTGTCATTTGTAGTCACAGCCCCAGGAGTATAATATATCCATTTTGTTTGCAGTAAGGAGGCAGAAGTGTGGCCTTCCATTGGTTCATGTATAGATGGAAACAATCTGGCCAGATGGTCAGAAGAGGAGAAGAACTGAAGGTGTGGTATCAAAGCAGTGTGGGAAGGAGGTGTGCAAGACTGAAGGTGTGGTGTCTCAGCAGTGTGGGAGGGAGGTGTGTCATGGGCCCTTCTTGGACTGGAGAGATGGCTCAGTGGTTAAGAGCACTGGCTGTTCTTCCAGAGGTCCTGAGTTCAATTCCCAGCAACCACATGGTGGCTCTCAACCATCTATAATGAGATCTGGCGCCATCTTCTGGCAGGCAGGCAGACATGCAGGCAGAGCACTGTACACATAATAAATAGATAAATAAATAAATAAATCTTTCTTTTAAAAAAATAATAAATGGGCCTTTCTCAGCCCAGACAACATCTGTAAGATATTTCTGTCTTTGTGAGTTCTCACCAAAGGAGACTCACTGAGAAGATGCTCTTGGGAACCAACAAAACAATAATAACACACTCTGGATGCCAAACAATCTTTTTGTTCTTATTCTGTGGACTCATACACAAAGTGGCCATGATGGCAAGGGTGGAGGCTGGGCATATGCTCAACAACGTAGACTTCTTACCAAGACTGACCAGGTTAGCACTGTTGCAGAGAGCTTTATCTGCCATTGGCAGACCCCAGCGCAAGCACTCAGATAAGGCACCATTGCCCAGAATGATCAGCAGCTGCCTGGTATGGGCAGATTACACTGTGGCTCAGGCATAGTCTGTGGGTAGATAATTTTTGTATATGTCATGATTCTGCCAAGGCCTCCGCAGAATGCCTTGTTTGCCATTGTGCTATTCCATACAGCATGGCTTCTGATCAGGAGAAACTCCTTCATAGTCATGAGAGTGAGCCTGTAGAGTTACACAGTCCATCAGCTAGAAGCAGCTGTACTAACTGAAGGCAGAATTACCTTGCAAGCACTGATGAAGTCTGTTCAGGATGCTATGATGAAACACTAAGAGTGAGTCGTTTATGGACAGTAGAAACTTATTGAGCTCAGTGATGATGAGCTGCCATCAGTGTGGTATGCAATGAGGTCTCTCTTCCTCAGAAACAACCCACTCTGTCCCTGACTGCTGGAAGAGGGGAGGATACGTTCACCTTCTTTTACGGTATCCACGCTGACCTCATTTGTGGGACTCTCACTATACAACCCAACCAACTCTCAAAGGCCACCTCCAAATGCTATTTAATCTGGGGGTGGGATTTTCAAAGTAGGAATTTAAAGAGGGACCACAGCAGTGAGAAACACCTTTAAAGGCAGGATTCTTCTGTCTTGCAAGGTTCACTGTTTGTTGTGAGCAGGGGACTGTTTTACTGCCATCTCCTCCACAGCCAGAGTGTACAGGTCTCGAAATCAAGATTCGCGATGAGTTATTCAAGGCAGTTATTCAGGAGCAGTCCTCTCAGAGACGGTTTCTTCTTGTCTTGGCAACTCTGAGGTTTACTGATTTAACGTATCCCCCCCAAAAGGAATAGTTCCACCACGATACAGCCACGCAGCCATCAACTGGGAAGATGGCGCTACCACTTGACTGTTTTAAACTCATGTCACAAACCGGTGGCCAGGACAGCTCTCTGTACTGATGGAGCGACTAATCTCAACCAGCAGAAATCCCAGGCACCTTGGGGTGCTGCCGCACCGCCAGTACAGGGGTGTGTCTGGAACACAGGCATTTCCAGGGGCGGCCGTTCCCACTTCAATACCCATTAGTACATACTAATAGAAAACTGTGACAAAAAAAATCATAAAGGAATTGAGAACACATTACCTCATGGCTTAAAGCTTAGGTCACTTCCCAGGCCAGCAGACTAGCTGAACTTCTGAGGGCGAAGGAAATATGAACTAGGCCATGGAAAGAGGAAATACCAACCCTGCAACTCTGGCCCCAAAACCCAGCTGCAAAGACAGGGGTTATGGCGATTTCGCATTTGTTTTCATTACATGTGTGTTGATTTGTAACTATTAATCATTGTTTTCTTCTTTGTCCATTACAGTTTCATATTCAGGCTGTTGGAAGTTGGTTTTACAGAATATTCAGTAGAACCATGACTGAAATTAAAAAGCTGTCAGTCGGTGGATGTGGTGGGGCACATCTCTACTCTCAACACTTTTGAGGTAGAGGCAAGAGGATCAGGAGTTCAAGGCTAGCCAG
The DNA here is from genome assembly GCF_949786415.1 of Peromyscus eremicus. Taxonomy (NCBI): domain Eukaryota; kingdom Metazoa; phylum Chordata; class Mammalia; order Rodentia; family Cricetidae; genus Peromyscus; species Peromyscus eremicus. Next base: position 91,820,695 of record NC_081426.1, read on the forward strand.
GCTACAGGAAACCCCATCCAAAATAAAAATAAATACATGGCCAATGACATGGGTCACCGTGTTAAGGCACTTGCTGCCAAGTCTGAGTTCAATTCCCAGGACATACATGGTAGAAGGAGAGAACTGACTCCTACAAATTGTCCTCTGGCTTCCACATATGTGCCGTGGCGGGGGTTTAAATGAGACGTCCTCCACAGTCTCGGGCATTTGATACTTGGTCCCCAGTTGGTGAAGCTATTTGGGAAGGTCTAAGAGGTGTGGTCTCGCTGGAGGCAGAGTGTCACTGGAGGCAAGCTCTGAGAGTTCAAACACTCACACTATTTCCAGTTCACTCTCTGCTTCCTACCTGCTTTTCAAGACCTGAGCACTCAGCCGAGGGGGTGGTGGCATACACCTTTAACCCCAGCACTCAAGAGGCGACAGCAGCTCTCTGTGAGTTTGAGCCCAGCCTGGTCTACACAGCAACCACATGCAGCCAGATACACAAAGTCAATAATAAATGTAATTTTCTGTTTGTTTTGTTTTGTTTTTCGAGACAGAATTTCTTTATGTAACTTGGGCTGTCCTGGAACTCACTGTGTAGACCAGGCTGGCCTTGAACTCACAGAGATCCACCTGGCTCTGCCTCCCAAGTGCTGGGATTAAGGGCATGCACCACCACCACCTGCCAATAAATGTAATTTTTAAAGTAGTCAGTGTTTCAGTAATTTTTCATTTTACTTTTTAAACATAATAAAATTCATAAAGTTTAGAGTTTATCATTTTAACCTTTGTGGGGTATTTGGTGCTGGAGATTTGTACATGTTCCACCATGGAGGAACAACCCCACCACAATTTTAACCACTTTGACTTGTATTGAAATACATTCGTATTTTGTGCAACAATCACTATGCAACTACCCGATTCCACCAGTTTCTCTGTCCCCACTAACTGAAATGTGGTAAGCAACAGCTTCCGTTTGTCCTTGGACCTGGACTATGGCAGCTGCTACTCTGTCTGCTGTCTCCATGACTGTTCTGGCTACCTCACATAATCTGAATCCTATAATATTTGCCTTCTTGTGAACGGACTTTGTGGGAAGGGAGGAGGAGGACTGGGGATTGAAGCCAGGGCTCTGTGCATACTAGCAAGTAATCTGTCCCTGAGCCACATTCTGAGAGCCTATGTAACTGGATTCTTTAAAAAAAAAAATTATGTTCCCTGGCATGGTGGTGCACGCCTTTAATCCTAGGACTGGGGAGGTAGAGGCAAGTAGATCTCTGAGTTCGAGGCCAGCCTCATCTACAGAGCAAGTTCCAGGATAGCCAAAGCTACATAGAGAAATCCTGTCTCAAAAAACCACACACACACACACACACACACACACACACACACACACACACACACTATTTTATTTTTATTATATGTATAGAAATATGCACATGTGAGTTTGCGCACATATGATTTTAGGTGCCCATGGAGTCCAGAAGGGGGTTCTGGAGCCTTTCCAGATGGAGTTATAGATTGCTGTGGGCTGCCCTTTGTGGGTGCTGGAAACCACACTCAAGTTCTCTGCCAGACCAATACCTGCCGTTAACCATTGAACCATCTCTCCAGTCCCAATCACTAGTCATTTATAATCTTTAATTGGTGTAATTTTAAAGAATTAAAAATCATAAACCTAATATAAATATAAAATGAAGGTATCAGAGGTCTAACATAACTCATTAATTAATGAAGAGGCCAGTAAACCATTACAACTAGATCAAAAATGAATCCAAAGAACCACATACATTCAGGCAACACAAAATGTTAGCATAAGTTTATTTTTAAAGATTGCAAAATGAACCAGGCGTGATGGTGCACACAGTTGTAATCTCAGCACTTTGGAGATGGAGACATCAGTAGTGGAAGCCTATCACTGCTATATATGGTGAATTTGTAGCTGGCCTGGGGTGCATGATACTTTGCCTCAAACAAACAAATAATATCAAATCAAAACAACAATAAAATAAATCTAAAAAAATTAAAAATCAAAAAAGTAAAAGATAAAATATACAGAATCATTTAACCAGAGAGAAATAAGCTATATTTCCACTAGGAACATTATATTTCATTTCTATGGGTTAAGATAATCTGCATTAACCAAATCCAAGAACACATCAAAGAAATTATCCACCATGACCAAATAGGTTTCATCCCAGGGATGCAAGGATGGTTCAACATACGAAAATCTGTCAATGTAATACACTATATAAACATACTGAAAGAAAATAACAACATAATCATCTCATTAGATGCTGAAAAAGCCTTTGACAAAATCTAATACCCCTTCATGATAAAGGTCTTAGAGAGATCAGGAATACAAGGAACATTCTGAAACATAATAAAGGCAATTTACAGCAAGCCAACAGCCAACATCAAATTAAATGGAGAGAAACTCAAAGTGATTCCACTAAAATCAGGAACAAGACAAGGCTGTCCACTCTCTCCATATTTATTCAATATAGTACTTGAAGTTCTAGCCAGAGCAATAAGACAACATAAGGAGATTAAGGGGATACAAATTGGAAAGGAAGAAGTCAAACTTTCACTATTTGCAGATGATATGATAGTATATATAAGTGACCCCAAAAATTCTACCAGAAAACTCTTACAGCTGATAAACTCCTTCAGTAAAGTGGCAGGATAAAAGATCAACTAAAAAAAATCAGTAGCCCTCCTGTACACAAATGATAAAAGGACTGAGAAAGAAATCAGAGAAACATCATCCTTTACAATAGTCACAAATAATATAAAATACCTTGGGATAACACTAACTAAACAAGTGAAGGACCTGTTTGATAAGAACTTTAAATCTCTAAAGAAAGAAATTGAAGAAGATATCAGAAAATGGAAGGATCTCCCAGGCTCATGGATAGGTAGGATTAACAGTAAAAATGGCAATCTTACCAAAAGCAATCTACAGATTCAATGCAATCCCCATCAAAATCTCAACACAATTCTTCACAGACTTGGAAAGAAAAATACTCAACTTCATATGGAAAAACAAAAGACCCAGGATAGCTAAAAGAATCCTGTAAAATAAAGCAACATCTGGAGGCATCACCATCCCTGACCTAAAGCTCTACTATAGAGCTATAGTAATAAAAACAGCTTGGTACTGGCATAAAAACCGACATACAGACCAATGGAATCTAATTGAAGACCCTGACATTAATCCACGTACATATGAACACCTGATATTTGACAAAGAAGCCAAAACTATACAATGGAAAAAAGAAAGTATCTTCAACAAATGGTGCTGGCATAACTGGATGTCAATATGTAAAAGATTACAAATAGATCCATATCTGTCACCATGCACAAAAGTCAAGTCCAAGTGGATCAAAGACCTCAACATAAATCCAGTTACACTAAACTTAATAGAAGAGAAAGTAGGAAGTACTCTTGAACACATTGGCGCAGGAGATCACTTCCTAAATATAACACCAGCAGCACAGACACTGAGAACAACAATTAATAAATGGGACCTCTTGAAACTGAGAAGCTTTTGTAGGGCAAAGGACACGGTCAATAAGACAAAAAGACAGCCTGCAGAATGGAAAAAGATCTTCACCAACCCCACATCTGACAGGACTGATCTCCAAAGTATATAAAGAACTCAAGAAACTAGACATCAAAATACTGAACAATCCAATTAAAAAATGGGCTATAGAGCTAAACAGAGAATTCTCAAAAGAAGACTCTCAAATGGCTGAAAGACATTCAAGGAATTGCTCAACATCCTTAATCATCAGAGAAATGCGAATCAAAATGACTCTGAGATACCACCTTACACCTGTCAGAATGGCTATGATCAAAAACACTAATGACAGTCAATGCTGGAGAGGATGCAGAGCAAAGGGAACACTCCTCCACTGTTGGTGGGAATGCAAACTGGTACAACCACTGTGGAAATCAATATGGTGGTTTCTAAGAAAATTGGGAATCGATCTTCCTCAAGACCCAGCCATACCACTCTTGAGCGTATACTCAAGGAATGCTCAATCATACCACAAAGATACATGCTCAACTATGTTCATAGCAGCATTATTCATAATAGCCAGAACCTGGAAACAACCTAGATGCCGGTCAACTGAAGAATGGATTAAGAAAATGTGGTACATATACACAATGGAGTACTACTCAGCAGAAAAACACAATGACAGCATGACATTTGCAGGCAAATGGATGGAACTAGAAAATATCATCCTGAGTGAAGTAACCCAAACCCAGAAGGAGAAACATGGTATGTACTCACTCATGGATTCTAGATATAAAACAAAGAACAATGAGACTGCAACCCACAGAACCAGAGAGGCTATATAGCAAGGGGGACCCTAGGATGACTGTGACTTATAATAAGTTTTGGTTTTACTCAATTACTGGGCAAGCCTCAATGAAACATTTCACTATTAGGATAAGAATTTATACTGTATCAAGCTGATAATAGAAAAATAAATAAATAAATTTTAAAAATGGAAAAAAAAGATAAAACTTGGAAGCTGGAGAGGTGGCTCAGTGATTGACAGCACCAGCTACTCTTCCAGAGGACCTGGATGGGATTCCCAGCACTTACATAATGCTCACAACCGTCTGTAACTCTAGCTCCAGGATTCTACTCCTCTGGCCTCCACTCACATAAATATAGATAAAAAGAAAATAAATCTTCAAATTTTATTTTTGTAAAATAATCAAAAGCAAGACGAAGAGCCAAGAAGTGTGCTCCAGACAGGATGTCTGGTCACCGCACACAGGGAGCACGGGTGGGTGTTGACGGTGTGGTGTGCCGGGTGGGGAAGCGGAGGGGCGGGAAGCGGAGGGGCGGGAAGCGGAGGGGCGGTGCAGGTGTCCGCCTGGTCCCTTCAGCTCCTTCTTCCCTTTTCCTGCCGGTGAACCTTTCATCCGCCGGCTCGTGCGATGTTAGGCCTCACCCATAGAGGGCGCGAGAGAGACACCGAGAGGCGCTGCGGGTCCCTCCCCACCCTGCGGGTTCCAGGGGTGCGTCCTGTGGCGAGGAGCACAGCCTCCAGCCGCGGTCCACCCAGAGGAAGACTTCGGGCTCACCAGCCCTGGCCTGACCCGGGCAGCCCTCTGAATCCCAGTCCATCCCAAGGTCTCTTCTAGGTCGGCTGCCGTCGGCATTGCTCCCCACGCTCAAACTCGACATTGCGTTTCTGATAAATTTTCAGTGTGGCCTCCTGTCAGCACCATCGTTATCTCATCTCTCTCAGTTGTCTTCCTCTCCTCTGCCCTCCTCTGCCCTACATGCCCAGGGTCTCACGATGCACCCCAGGCTAACCTGGGACTGACTATCCATCCCTGTTAGTTCTTAAATTTCAGGTATAGCTTAGCGGTAGAGTGGTTGCCTAATGTAAGCAAGGTCAACTCCCAACACCACAAAATAAATAAGTAAACAATAAACAGATAAATTCGCATGTTCGGTGTCCATTTCAATTCCTTCCTCCTGAAGTGTCCATCGTATTAACATTTCACAGTTTCTTAGATTTCACTTCTGAGTTGTAACTGATGTTTTTCCATTTCCCTTTTCTTTGGACCTAGCTGCTTTTTCCTTTTTAAGGCTACAATAAGTACATCTGGACTTTTTGTTTTTCTTCATTTCAGTACTTCCTCAAAAATAATGTGCGTGTGTGTGTGTGTGTGTGTGTGTGTGTGTGTGTGTGTGTGTGGTGTTTTGAGAGAGGCTCTCATCTCTCTATGTACTTCTGTCCTGGAACTTACTATGTAGATTAGGCTAGCCTAAAGAAATGAGCCATCATGCCTGGCTTAAAATATTTTTTAAATATTTATTCATTCATTCATTCATTCATTCATTCATTCGTTTGTTTGTTTGTTTGTTTATTAGGGCAGGGTCTCTCTTTGTAGCCCTGGCTGTCCTGGAACTCATTCTGTAGACCTGGCTGGTCTCAAATTCACAAAAATCCATCTCCCTCTGCCTCCCAAATGCTGGGATCAAAAGCATGAACTACCACACCCAGGTCAAAAAATTATTTTTAAAGTGAGTTTTTGTGTGATAAATTTTCTGGGAATTTTTAAATCATACATGTTAGTTTTATTATGCCCCACACTTTGTGTGTGTGTGTGTGTGTGTGTGTGTGTGTGTGTGTGTGTGTGTGTGTGGTCGTCTTCTATTTTGTTTTCTTGAGACAGTTTTTTGCAGAGCTCAGGCTAGCCTCCAACTCATTATATAACTGAGTATGACCTTGAAGAGCTCATTATGTAACTGGGGATGACCTTGAACTCCTGAACTTCAAGCTCACCTTCCAAGTTCTGGGATTAAAGGCTTGTGCCACCACATTCGGCTCTTCTCTTTTTCTGCCTTTGAGATGTGATCTTACTTTTAGCCCAGGTTGATGTCTATCTCAGAATCCTGCCTCAGTCTCCAAGTGCTGTGTTTGCTGGAGTGAGTCATGGAGCCCAATCTGACAACTGGACTTTAGATGACTGTTTATTTAGAATTGTAAGTATAAAATTCTAGACCCAAAGGTTTTCTCTTTTGTCTTTTAGCACTTAACAGCTACTAGCATCCTGCAGCCAGTGTACCTTTGAGAAGTCTAATATTTCATGTTCTGTTTCTAGCAGAGACTGTCTTCTTTATCTTTAAGGCTCTTAAATTCCTCCATAATGTGTCTACTGTGGACTTTTCTTATCTCTTCCCCTTTCAACCTGAAACTCGACTCTATTATTTATTCCAATATGCCCTCTTCCTTCTCTGTCTCAGAAGGACACAGATCTGGAGCATGCTGCCCAGGGCATGGCTGAGTGCTGCTTTAACTTCTGTTTGGACTCCTCTTCCATCATCTCTTGCATTTGCTCCTCTGCCCTCCATATTTTCTTGCTGTATTTTATTCATTAACATTGGCTGCAGGTTTCTCCGGTGGTTGGTTTTCAGAGCCGGATCAGGAAACAACCTCTTAGAGGGGCAATCATCCCCATGGTGTGTGCTGTAAATTCTCATCCCCACGATGTGTGCGCTGCCGATGCTCAGCCCCACGGTGTGTGCGCTGTGGGTGCTTTCCTGTTACAGTGGCTAAGTACAGTGCTGAGCTAGAGAGTCTCACTGACTGATGAAGCTTACCACTGGACTAACTGACTGTTTACAGAAAGAAAAGCTTGATGAGCTTGGGATGTAGCTCAGTTGGTAGAGTGCTTGCCCAGCATGCCCAAAGTCCTGGGTTTGATCCCCAGCACCTCATAAAGCCGGGCGTAGTGGCACATGCCTGTCATCTAAGCACACAGGAGAGAGAAGCAATAGAAGAAGATCGGGGGAATTCAAAGTCACTCTCCTCAGCTACACAGGGAGAGTGAGCCAGCCTGAGCTACATGAGAGCCAAAACAAAAAACAAAAAACAAACAAAAAAAAAACAAAAAAAAAAAACAAACAAAAACCAGGCATTGGTGGCACACACCTTTAATCCCAGCATTCAAGAGGCAGAGGCAGGTGTTATCTATGGAGTTTGAGGCTAGCCTGATCTACATAGTGAGTTTCAGGCCTGTAAAGGCTACCCAGTGAGACTCTGTCTCAAATAAAATGAACCTGCCTCTGCCTCTTGAATGCTGGAATTAAAGGCATGTGCCACCCTACCCAGCTTTTTTTTTTTTTTTTTTTTTTTTTTTTTTTGGTTTTTGGAGACAGGGTTTTTCTCTGTGTAGTTTTGTGCCTTTCCTGGAACTCGCTTTGGAGACCAGGCTGGCCTCGAACTCACAGAGATCCACCTGGCTCTGCCTCCCGAGTGCTGGGACTAAAGGCGTGCACCACCACCACCCAGCGCCTACCCAGCTTTTAAAATTTTTGTTTTAAAGAAAAAAGTTTGAAAACCCCTATTCCAGAGTAGGAGTGAATCCTATTTCTCTTTCTAGCCTACAGACCTACCATGTGCCTTGCCCGGGATTGTTCAATGAACAGATGAACAAGTAAGTAAATAAATACGCTTTGAAGGACAGATACTGTAACAGACACACACACACACACACACACACACACACACACACACACCATGGCGTGCTAGAGACCAAACCCAGAGCTCTCAGCTCACTACTCAAGTCTTCCACCACTGAACTAAACCCACAACCTGACTCATACTATTTCAGAAGAGAAAACAGAAATATTTTTCTGAAGGGTCAAAGAGTTCCAGCTTAAGGGACTAGAAATAGTACAAGACATTGAGATGAGAATTGAGGGAGCTTTTCTAGCAGAACAGAATGTGTTACAGGAAGGAAGCAAGCAGCTGCTTACCTGCGTGAGGCCAGATAGTCTCGCTGTACATCAGACAGAGGGGAGAACTAGATATGAACGTTCATCTGTCTTACATTAAGGCAGGCACTGAAGATGTGCAGGAACATGAAGGTGTACTATTTATTTTATCTTGTAATTATTTTGTTTTATTACTGTAAATGAATAAATGTTTCTTTCTTCTTAAGGCAAAGACAAAAAGAACAATTTAAGAAATAGTCTGAACCACCCCCAAACAAACAAATGGGGCCTTGGTGGCACCCATTTCTGATCCCAGCCCTCAGGAGGCAAGGGCAGGCAGACCTCTGTGAATTCTACATAGTGGGAACCAGGACTACATAGAGAGAGACCCTGTCTCAAATAACCAAAACCAAACCAACACCCCACCAACACACACAGAGAGAGAGAGAGAAAGAGAGGGGGGGGGAGGGAGGGAGGAAGGAAGGAAGGAAGGAAAGAAAAGAAAAGAAGAAAGAAACAGTCTCATTAGTTTAATGACAGTACCACATGTGCAGTGCATAATCTGGTTTCATAAAATAAAAAGTTGAACCACATAGTTTTAAGGAAAAGAAGTCTGGGAAGTCCTGAGCCACCAATGACCTACTTAAGAGGACTCCTTCGAAGACAGATTAGCCAGGGGAGATGGAGACAGTAGGTTGGGGAGCAGAGTGAGACAATGGATGTGAACCCACACTCACTCGGTGCAAAACTCAAGCTCACACTTGTTAGAAAAAGTCATGTCAGGTCACCAGGAACCGGGTTTCGAGCAGTGCACTCATGGTGAAATCAAGACGGCTCTTTTCATGGTAGCCAGGTATGCCGTGGCCATGTGTGTGTATCTGCCTTCCAGGTGGTCCAGGATGTCTCAGCTTTCTATACATTTTATTCCTTGGCCGTAGGGAGTAGGACCGCAGCTTCACTGGCTTCAGTTCGTTTTCATAGACCAGTCAGGGTAGTCTTTCCACAGTGTCGTGTAGTCAAAGCAACCCCCAGGGGATGGAGAGATGGCCCAATGGCTGATAGTGTACGCTGTTCTTACAGACCGGCTGCATTCAGTTCCCACTATCCACTCCAGTTCTACTCCAGAGGAGTTAGACGATTTCTTCTGACCTCCATGGGCACCAGGCACACACACAGTGCACACATACAAGCAACACACACACATGAAATCAAATACATATTTTTAAAAAGACAATCTTCTGGAGGCTCAATGCATCAAGGATGAAAGGAAAATGTATTTGGTTGGCATGTAGGGCCCTTCGCCATCAGTCTGGTTGCTTGGCCTATTTTTTTAGGTTTTTAACTAATGGTGCTAAGGATGGCACTCAAACCCTTGCACATGCTATGCAGGATTCTACCACTGAGCTCCATCCATCCCTGGGCCCTGTCTTCTTACCACTGCCTCTGATAATCTTTGCTTTGAAGTCCAGTTCTTTCTCGTAGTCTGTGGCTTTTTTATTATCGTTACAATAAAATAACAAGGAGTTAAGGTGGGGGTGAGGGAGCTGTTTTTCCTACAGCTCCCTCTACCAAGCTCAGACTAACCTGCCCCTCCTTCCTCAATGCCAGCATTTTCCTTGTCTTACCTACAGCCTCCTCCGTATCTGGGTTGGTTTCTTTTCTTCTCATTTGGGTCCTCTGCCAGAGGGGCAGTTACCCTTAACCACTGAGCGGTCTCTCTCCAGCCCCTTGTTTGGAGACAGAGTCTCATTTGTAGCCTTGTCTGGCCTGAATTCCATATTGGAAACCAGTCTTGGAGTTCCCCTTCCTCAGTCTCCCGAGATCGGAGACTGCAGGCTTTGGGCCACCACGTGCATGCGACCAGCCAGGCTCAGCCTCTCGGGGTTAGTTTTCCTATCACAAGCCTGTGCTCTGCTCTCTAGTTGGTTAGTACCTGCTTATGACTTGATGGAAGAAGCTCATGTACTTTGAGTTGTACATACAGTGATCTGGCACAAACATAGTCCATAGTGCTGGCTTAAGGTGCGTGGACATTGCTCACCCCAGAGCCTAGAAGACTTCAGTTGACAAGCATGTCCATGCTGGGAAGTCAGGGACCATTCACACCTTTATCTTAGTGTCATTTTCTCATCCCCTTGGACTATTCAGGTGTTTGGGGGATACAACCTTATCAGCATCCAAGAGTCCCAGGGGATTCTCTTGTTTGTTTTTAAGTCAAATCGTAGGAGAAGATTATCAGAAAATGCCTTAAGAGGTTCATATAAAGAATGAACTGAAAGGAACTACCATTGTATCAAAAGATTTTTTTCCCAATTAATTTGTGGTAGTTTTTTTGCTTGTTTGATTCTTAGATCACTGATGTCAGAGACTGGTTTTACCTCAGAAGAAATACAAACAGAAACGTGTGTGATTATGTTGCTATCATTAAGAAAGTCAGGCCTGGCATGGATGTACCTGCCTCAAATCTCAGCTACTTAGGAGGCTAAAGCAGGGCTGCTTGAGCCCAGGTGTTCAAAGCCAGCCTGGGCATTACAGTGAGACCCTGTCTCAAAACCAAAAAAGCGCTAGATTTTCCACTGAGTGTACTAAAACGCATAATTGAGGAATCTCTATGATAAAGGAGGTGATGAGCTGGTGTGGTAATACACCCCTGTAATCCCTGCACCTGGGAGACAGAAGCGAGTGGATTAGTGCAAGTATGAGGCCAGCCTGGGCCTCTTAATGGGTTCTAGGGTAGCAAGGGCTGTATAGTAAGGGTAAGACCTTGTTTCAAAAACCAAACAAAGAAGAGCATAAACACAGAGGAAATGTTGTCAGTGAAGCTAAATGCCTGCCTTTGTTTCCATATCCACCTCACCCCTACACCCGAGACAGGGTTTCTCTGTGTAGCCCTGGTTGTCCAGGAACTCAATCTGTAGAGCAGGGTGGCCCTCGAACTCAGAGATCTGCCTGCCTCTGCCTCCTGAGTGCCGAAATTAAAGATGTGTGCCACCAAGCCTGGCTTTATTTTGTTGTTTTTGTTTGTTTTTTAGCTTCCTTGTTTTCTCTTTTTTATATATTTATTTATTATTTATTTGTAGGAGAGGTGGTTTGGGTGTCACGGTGTGCATGTGGAGGTCAATCTGTGGAGGTCTTGGTTTGCTCCTTCCACCCAGGAATTGAACTCACTTGGTGGCAAGTGCCTTTACTCATTGACCCATCTGGCCCAACCTCAAACTCTCAATTCTCCTGCTGCAGACTGTCAGTTGTTAGGATTGCAAGCATTCAGCACTGTGCCCAGCTTTATTGAATTTCTTTAGATTATGACACAGATTGGAAAAGAAGCTGAGCTGAGAATGTCGCTCAGTCGTAGAGCACTTGCCTAACACACCTCTGCTGTAGATCTGACCCCCAGAATCTCACAAATACAGTTCTTTAAATAAGCAAATAAAATAGCCTGTATCTTAGCCATGTAGAAGATGGCCTGGGAAAAAGCAAGAGGACAATAACATTTACTTATTTGTTTTTGTTTGTGTGTTTGTCTATGTCTGGATGTGAACATGCAAGTGTGGAGGTCACAGGACAACTTTCAAGCTCTCTTCCTGCTCCTGCCCTGTGCGCTACAGGCTAACTGGACTGAGAACATCCAGGCAATTCTTCTGTCTCCACATACTGCCTCGAGGGAATGCTGGGATTACAGGGGCATACCACGGAATCTAGTTTTGTGAGATTTTATTTATTTTTATTTTATGTGGATTTGTGTTTTGCCCTGCCCGTAGGTCTGTGGGCTACATGTGTGCAGTGTCCATGGAGGGCAGAAGAGGCCACCAGAGCCTCTAGAACTAGAGTTAGAGATGGTTGTGAACCACCCTGTGGGTAACTGGAACTGAACCCAGGTCCTCTGGAAGAGCTGTCAACATTTAATACAGAGGCATCTCTCCAGCCCCTGCATCTGCCTTTTTAATGTGGGTCCTGGGCTTGAACTCAAACTCAGATAGTCTAGTGTGAGGACAGTGCTTTTTCCAGCTGAGTCAGGAAATGGTGACATATGCCATTCATCCCAGGACTGCCTCTGCCTCCTGAGTACAGAGAGGCAGATGGATCTCTGTTGTATGATATTTTGTTTGTGTTCAGACAAATAAAGCTTGCCTGGAGATCAGAGGACCCAGCCAGCCACTAGTTAACCCTAAAGGCCAGGCAGTGGTGGTACATACCTTTAATCCCAGCATTTGGGAGGAGAAAGCAAGAAGATCAGGAGTTCAAGGCCACTTGGGCTACAGGAGTCTAAAAGAGAAACAGAGCCGGGCGGTGTTGGCTCACACCATTAATCCCAGCAGTACAGAGGATCATGTCTTTGATCCCAGCATATGGGAGGCTCACACCTTTAATTCCAGCACTAGGGAGGTGGACACAGGAATATAAGGTGGGGGGTTAGGAATTTAGCTCAGTGGTAGAGCGCTTGCCTAGCAAGTGCAGCTCTGGGGGGGGGGGGAGAAAAAGGGAATATAAGGTGAGTGGAGACAAGCTCTGTCCCCCATTTGGTCTGATCTACATAGTGAGTTCCAGGACTATGTAGAGAGATCCTGTCTCAAAAGACAAAAAAAAAAAAAAAAAAAAAAAACTTATTTTGTTTCTGTTTTGAGAGAGGGTCTCACTATGTGGCTGTGGCTAGCTTAAATTTACTGTGTAAACCAGACTGGTATGGAACTCACAGAGATCACCTGGCTCTACCTCCCGAGTGCTGAGTTTAAACGTGTTTGCCACCATACCTGGCTGCTTATTTTTAGACCCATTTTCACTATTTAGTCGTAGCTGGCTATCTTTTTTTTTTTTTTTTTTTTTTTTTTTTTTTTTTTTTTTTTTTTTGGTTTTTCGAGACAGGGTTTCTCTGTGTAGCTTTGCGCCTTTTCCTGGAACTCACTTGGTAGCCCAGGCTGGCCTCGAACTCACAGAGATCCGCCTGGCTCTGCCTCCCGAGTGCTGGGATTAAAGGCGTACACCACCACCGCCCGGCATAGCTGGCTATCTTGCCACCCACCATGCTGTGCTATTATTTTATGTATGGTGTGCGTGCGTGCGTGCGTGCGTGCGTGCCTGTGTGCTAGCACTTGGGTGCCGTGGAGTCCAGATCTCTCTGGAACTGGAATTACAGGTGGTTGTGAGCCACCCAATGTATGTGCTGGGGATCAAACTGTGGTCCTCTGGTCCTCTGCAAGAACACAAAGCAGTCTCAACTGCTCAGTCATCTCTCCAGCCCTGATTTAAGTACTTCTAAACTACTTCTTAGTGAGGAAACCCATCAGTAGCACCGTGTGCTGAAACTGCCCACTAACTCACTTGTCTGCCACCTCGCTGGACTCCGTTGTGAGCCGAAGTTCTGTTTTTGTCATTGTGTGCCCCCGCACACACACACACTTGGCACATGGCCTTCAGAAGGTCACAGAAGGGGAATGAGCTGCTCTCTGAACCAAAGCACCGACACTCTCAACGTCAAATAAAATACTAAACGTCCAACGTCAACATCACGTCCCTTCTGTCTTTTACAATGAGATAACATATTAGGGGGGAAATTAGGTCTATGACAAAAAGAGGTTTAAAAACTCACTTATCATTGCTGAGAACAGGTATCAGTTTCTACTAGAAAACTGTAAGAACTTCCAAACACCAGAGATGACACTTCTTCCACTCTGCTCAGCCACTCTAGCATTTTCATCTAGACACCCACTACCCTGGTATAGCTCTATGATAGAGCGGCCTCAGGTTCAGTCCCAAGCATTACAAGCTAGGAGTGTGAGTGTTCACGTAACATGTAGAAGGCTCAGGGGAAGCCTTGGCCTCTCCCCTCGGCACTGCATGGTCAGAGCGCAGGACCACACACCTGCAGTCCTAGGACCCTGGAGGTGGAGGAGGCAGCAGGATCAGAACCCTGCTGGAGGTCTTCCTTGGCTACAGAGTGAATTAGAGGCCAGCCTGAGCTACATGAGAACATGTTTCAGTAAATAAGCAAACCCTTAGGAACAACAACAAAATCCCTGCCCCTTTTCATCAGAGACATCAAAATTATTTTCACAGTAAAGTAGATGAACACAATCTCACTGTGGGGGCATAGTGGAGGGGCAAGTACTGTATTACTGAACTTGTATCCCCTAATTTTGGAAAACAATCCATGGGAAATAAAGCACAGTAGTCAATAGAGTGTTTAATTTGAAAATGCAAATATTTATCGATCCGATTTTCAATTTTGTGAACAGTGAAGGTCTCATGAGGGACAAAACAGTACTTAATTGAAAAAAAAAGGTGGGGGAGGGAGAACGCAGAGCACGTAGGAGGGCTTATTTTTCATACGTTGTATTTATTTACATGGACACTGGATTACATCTAAGTAAGGAGGTTTTCATAATTAAAGACATGTAGCCAGGCATAGTGGCACATAGTGAATTTCGGGACAGCCAGAGCTGTCTCAAAAAAAGAGAACACTCGTGGGTGTGTCCTAGGACATTTCATACAGTTTTTCTGGCTCTTTCAGGAAAAAAGGTGAGGTTCCGGATTGGGGACAGCTGATTAGCTTGCTCAGAGTAGGACTCTTAAGGAACTGAACCCTTCTTCCTGTGGGTCCGCACAACAAGGTCCCCTACATCCATTAGAATTCCCAGCGGTTGAGCGAGCGGAGCGCAAAAAGCCTGAGGCTCAATGCCCGAGCCCAGCTTTCCTAAGTCACTTTTGTGACGGGTGATTTTGAGCACCGTATTTATTCTTCAGAGTTTCGGTTTCATTATTTGGGAAATGGGAACAATATATCTGCTTAAGAAGGTTGCTGAGAAGATGAACTGGGCCTGTGTGTGAAAAGCCTTTTTCAGCTGTAAATCGCTCCCCCAGATGTTAGTTATTATCGCCATTAAAGGACATGGAATCCGTTTCAATTGTACAGGAGCTTGCAAAAAAGCCTCCTTGACACTTTCCGCCGCAACTTGACCCGGAGCTTAATCTGGTTGTCAAGCCAAAGGGTTCTGGTGTCCCCGCAGCCGCCCGGGGCAGGGTCACCCACGCGGTCGGCGCGGTCACTGCCGCGTCCTCTCCAGATCCGCAGCTCCCCCACGATCCTCCCACCCGCGTCTCCGCAGGAGGAGCGCGATGTTCCTCGCCTTTGGGGTGGCGCGGGCCGGAGGGTGTGGGCCGGGGCGGAGCTGGGCCGGGTGGGGGTGGGGTGAAGCGAGGGGCGTGGCTTGACACGGAGGGCGTGGCCTGGGCCTCCGGGCGTTCCGGGAGGCGGATGCCCGAAGCTGGCAGAGCCCGGTGCACTCGGCCCGCAGCCTGCACGCACCGCGGTGCGGGCTGCACCCTTGGGTCTCCACGGCTCTAGAGCCGAACTCGCGTCCCTGAGTCTCAACAGGTCAACGGAGGTGACGAGGACGCCCCAGCCGGGACTGGAGGACCCAGGAGCTAGAAGGTAAGCTGAACCCTGAGTGCCCTGGGCTGGGGGACTGGGGGTCCTCCTGGTCTGCGGAGCCGCAGCCGCGAACTTTTCGGCAGCCAGGCTGCCCGGCACGCTAACTCGAGGCCGGCTTTGCCACTTTCTGGGTGGGAGCCTTTCGGCAGAATGGGCGCAGGAGACAGGCGCGCGCCGCCCCTGTCTGCGGTTCCGCGGCAGGTAGCTTCGAGAAACCCAGGGGACGAGGACCTGGGAGGTCGCTCGTCCGCCCTCGCCCCCTTAAGCCTCGCGTCCTGCGGGAAAACGTCCCGTGGTTGGAGCCTGGTCCCTGAGTTGCGTAACAGGAGTCCCAGAAGTTTCTTGAGTACAGCCAGGTTTTTCCTCCTCCGCTTCCGACCCTCCTTCCCCCAGCATCTGGCAGGAGATTAGTGGTACCTACCCATCCCCTCTAATTGTGATGGAGAGGAGGTGTGGGGCGGTGGTCAGCATCCTCCAGGCAGGGAAAGTTGGAGGCACTTCTGAGAACTGCCGTTCCGGACGGAGGGAGACGGCGTTTTAAGACTGAGGATTGGCCGGTTTCTCTGGACGCTGCTCCCCACCCCCCACTGTTTTCTCCAGTGTCGGGTCGGGTCCGCGGTGACTGAGCCTCTAGCCCTCGGTTAGCGAGTTAGAGGGGACGGTGCGAGGGGGAGTACGAATCATACGCTTCCTGTGTGGAACCCTACTTCCATGAACGAAGCCCCGAGGGGCCTTCCAGCGTCTTGCGGTTTGAGTTTTCTTCACTAATACTGTTATGCAAATCGTCCTAAGACCCTTGGCTTTGGAGGTTGGGGCTGTGTCCGAATCTTCCGAGAACCAGACAGAGCTGGCGGAAAGCCCTGACTGCCGGCGTTCCATTTGCCTTGCTTTGTACTCTTTTGAAGGGTAGGGTGGGATAATTTTAATCCTGTTGGTGCGCCATGGGGGGTATGACCCGCCGCTGAGGAACTTGGCACATTGAAAACCTTCAGTGCGGAACCATGAACCGAGATGCAGACGCACTGCTGCCTGGGACAGTTGCAGAGTGAGAATTCTGAGCTCTGCAATGGAGGCACTGAGGAGTCCTAGAGCGGGCTCTGCGCCGGATTCAGGGCAAGGTCGCGCAGAATGCGTGGTGGGGGTGGGCGGCATCCCTCCCTCAGACCTAGGCGGTGTCAGGCTTGTGCTCTTCGATGGGGGCTCGCAAAGGGCAAAGACTCAAGCTCTTCCCTGCGGCTTACAAATACCTAGATATGGCCCTGCTTGAGTGTTTGCTTCCTCTGTCTAATGTATCTCCTTAGCTTGCCTTTCATCTTTAGTGGGAAGGATTCCGTGAGTGGGTATTCTAGAAATAGATTCACAAGAGATTGAAAATTCTCGATGGCTCGCCTGCTTCATTTAAAGGTGATTTCTTGACTGTGTGGGGAAGATAAAAATGCACAAAAGGAAAGGGAAGAGTGGAAAGCTAACAAACCAAGGGAGAATGGGAGAGAAGATAAATTCTAATTAAAACCAGGGAAACGCATTTGAATTCAGTGAGTCCGGGAAGAACAGGAACTTAGGACAGGAAGGGTTTGAGATGAGAGGGTCGGAGTGAGACTTGGAGGAGACCAAGTTTTAGACAGGAGTGATTGTTTTTGTTTTTGAAATGTCACAAGTTTGCTGACTGGAGATGTGGGACCAGCAGGTTTGATCCTGGGAGTATCTTTGCTGTCTGCAGAAAGAAGCTGGACTTTGGCGTTATTCATTCAGTGCAGAAAGTGCATCCTATAGGGCCCTTGGCTTCGGTCATTTGCATAACTCTTCGACCTTGCAAAAAGACAGTTTTGATGAATCATGTTGTGTTCTGTTAGGATACAAAAATCATCCAAAGGTTAGACAATACAGCAAAATAAAGTCCAGACTATTTTAAATATGGCTTTCCTCACCGTATGCAGAACAAGCTTCCCCTCAGCCCCAGAAGTCAGTGTTCCGTTATGGGGTAATCAGACAGTATCTGACCCCGCTGT
Organism: Peromyscus eremicus; assembly: GCF_949786415.1. Lineage (NCBI taxonomy): Eukaryota > Metazoa > Chordata > Mammalia > Rodentia > Cricetidae > Peromyscus > Peromyscus eremicus. Next base: position 91,838,366 of record NC_081426.1, read on the forward strand.
TTCTTCTTCTTTCCTACTCGGTTTAACTGAATTTTGTAAAAAGCTGATTGAGCTAACAGGTGGTGGTGGCGGCGGTGGCAGCGGTGATGTCCCTCCTGTTCTCCATCCTCTGCCTCCTTTTCATCCCTCTAGTTTTTGTTTTGTTTTTGATTTTTCAAAGAATCTCACTATGTAGCTTAGGCAGTTTTTGTCCTCCTATCTCAGCATCTGCTGGGGTTGCAAGCACGTGCCATGTGCCACTACACCTAGTTAGCTCTCCTAGTTTAGCTTTAGAAGACATTCAGTTAACATATACATGGGCTGGAGAGATGGCTCAGCGGTTAAGAGCACCACTGGCTGCTCTTCCAGAGGACCGCGGTTCAATTCCCAGCACCACTTGGCAGCCCACAACTACTGCAACTCCAGTTCCAGGGTAATCAACACACTCACACAGGCATGTAAGCAAAAACACCAATGCACATAAAATAAAAACAAATAAATCCTAAAAAGATAGATACACTTATGAGTTGCATTTTTGTTAGACACTAATTTTTTGTTTGTTTTGTTTTTGTGTTTGTTTTTTTTCCAGACAGGGTTTCTCTGTGTATTCCTGGCCATCCTGGAACTCACTCTGTAGACCAGGCTGGAAACTCACGGAAATACTCCTGCCTCTGCCTCACAGGTGCTGGGATCAAAGGCCTGCACCACCACACCCAGCATGCACCAATACATATTTATCCATACATTTGTTCAGTGTTGGAAAAAATGAGTAGAAAATTGTCCCTTGTGTTTTGTTGGTTTTGTTTTGAGACAGGATCTTGATCTGTAGTCCAGGCTGACCTAGAACTTGGTACATAGCCCAGAGTGGTCTCAAACTTTGTAACATTGTATTGCCTCAGCCTCCCAAGAGTGGGACTAGAGACCTGAGCCAAGGTGTCAGCCTCTGTTTGCAGACAAGTCTTTTTTTTTTTTAAAGAGTTTATCTTTTATATGTGTTCGTGTTTGCCTGCAAGTACTTTAGTGTACCAATGTGCATGTGGTACCCAAAGAAGCCAGAAGATAGTGTCAGAGCTCCTGGGACTGGAGTTAAACTGTAAGTCCCCTATGTAGGTGCTTGGAACTGAACCTGGGCCCTGCGAGAGCAGCAAGTGCTCTTAACCATTGAGCCATCTCTCCAGCCCCATCAAGACAGACTCTTACTGTGTAGCTGAAACCAGCCTGGAACTCAAGAACCTTCTGCCTCACCTTCGGGAGTGCTAGGATTGTCGGGTGCACCACCACACAGCCGGTTTAAAATCCGAGCTTCTGAAAAGACACTTGTTTTTATTATTTTTTGAAAAACAAGTGGAAAGAGTTCTTTGCTCAGCTCTTTCATCAAATTTGCATAATCTCATGGAGTTAGTTGAATGTTAAAATCCAAGTCCTGAAATAGCCCTATATTTTCACTTTTTAAAAGCCAAAGCTGAGCTGGAGAGATGGCTCAGTAGTTAAGAGCACTTGCTCTTCTTCCAGAGGACCTGGGTTTAGTTCCCAATAGCCATATAACTCTAGCTGCAAGGTATCTGACACCCCTCCAGGCCTCCACGGGCATCCCCAACACACACACACACACACATATATGTATATTGGTTCTTTGAGACAGGTTCCTTTGTATAACAGCTCTGGCTGTCTTGAAACTCCTTGTAGACCAGGCTGTCCTGGAACTCAGAGATCCACCTGTATCTGCCTCCTGAATGCTGGGATTAAAGGGGACTGGGCACTTGAATCTTGGATTGTATTAAAATTAATTACATAAATGTGATCTATTTATGAACATTCTACCACAGCATGGAAATAAATATGAAATATGTGGTTCTTAATAGGTACAGATATTCTGTTAATGATTAACTCTCATTCTTGTGTGTGTGTGTGTGTGTGTTTATGAGAGAGAGAGAGAGATGCATATATGTGTGTGGGTGTGAGCACCTGTGTGTGTTCATCTAGAGAAGGATGTCAAGTGTCCTGTGCTACCACTCCTGCCTTATTCCCTCAAGAACAGGGTCTAACACTGAGTCTGGAGCTTGGCTGGCACCCAGCAAGATCCAGCAACCTCTTGTCTTTACCTCTCACAGTGCTAGGATTACAGGCCCGTGTGAGTCCATACTTGGCTTTTCACATGAGTGCTTGGGCTTTGAAGGCAGGTCCTCATGCTTGCTGAGGACCTTACCTGCTAAGCTGCATCTCCAACCTATTTATTTATTTTTGAGATAGGGTTTTCTGCAGCTGGCCACACACTGTGTATATTCCTGGGAATTGAACCATGGACCTGGTGTGTGCTAGGCAAGCACTCTACCAACTAACTGAGCTATGCCTGCAGCCTAGGCCCCTCCAACCCCTTAACTTCTGGTGTTTACAGTGAGTTATCGCAGAGTTGATACTAAGTGACAAGGCCATCATGGCTGCTAATGAGTTCCCCTCTCCTGCCTCAGGACAGCTCTCCTTTAGTACTATTCTCCAGGGGAGGAAAGTCAGCTGACGCTCTTAAATTATCTGGCCCATTTTAAACATGACTAAGTGTTTCTTGTTAGAATGACTTTTTCCTACTGAGTTTTGTGACAAGTGGAGCCTGAAGGAAATAACGTTACGAAATCTCTTGTTCGTTCCTGATACTTCTTCCGTGTGCCAGACAGTGATCTGAGCATACACTGTGGTGAGCCTTGATCTGCAGGAGAGCAAGCAGGTACATTCTCCGACAGCACGTCTGTGTTGATATCCATGACATGCCATGCACACCTAATTGTAACTCGGAAGCTGGAGTTCATTTTCCCTTTCATGATCAGGAAACTGAGCTGAAGTTGAATGGCTTGACTCTGTGACTCAAGCCGGGTGCAGTTTCTAGTATGGTACACTATGTTGGCTATGTTGATATGTGGTTTCCTGTTTTTCAAGAATTACAGCTTGACTCTAAAATATAAAAATAGTCTTTCTTGGGTTGGGGATTTAGCTCAGTGGTAGAGCACTTGCCTAGCAAGCACAAGGCCCTGGGTTCGATCCTCAGCTCAAAAAGAAAAAAAAAAAATAGTCTTGCTCCTTGGCTAAGTAATTCTTTCTCATCACTATGAGAGTGAAAAAGTAAGCATTTTCATCTAGCATTCCAGATATATATTTGTACCTCTAAAGGACAATGCTACTCAGACCTATTTAACAAATTGTATTTACCTGCACCAAGGATCTTAACTTAGCTGGGCCTGTAGTAAAAGTCTGTAACCCCAGATGTTCAGAAGGCAGAGAGGAGAATCACAAGTTCAAGGAGAGGAGCTGGAGAGATGGTTCTGTGGTTAGGAACACTGGCTGCTCTTTCAGAGGACCCAGATTAATTCCCAGAACCCATATCATTGCTCACAATGCTCTGTAACTACCCAGTCTCAGGCAATCCAAAACTCTCTTCTGGCCTCCATGGACAATGTGTGCACATGGCACATGAGTGCACAGACACATGCATGCAAAGCAAACACTCATATTTATAAATAGAAATCTCAGAAAATAAGTCAAGTTCAAGGGTAGCCTATTCTTAAAATACTGCTAGGCATAATGATTCAGACCTTTAATCCCAGCACTTGGAAGACAGAGGCAAGCTGATCTCTGTGAGTTCAAGGTCAACCCAGTCTACATAGTGAGATTCTGTCTTACAAAACACACACAAATACTAAATCAAACAAAAAGGGCTGGGTTTATAGTACTGTAGTTGATTAGGTCACTTTTCTGGGACAAGGGGGATAGAGACAGGCTTCCTGCCTACCCAGACTAGCCTATGTGTCAAGTAAGAGACCAGTCTCAAAAACAAGGTGGAATGAAGATGGAGGTTGTCTTCTAGCCTCCACACATATGCACCTTACAAGCTGGCTCCTTTAGTTCAGAACAGCCATTATTGAGCTTATGAAAGCTCCGTTGTGCCTTTCAAGAATATATGCTTGAGTAAATCCCTCATCCTCTCACCATTTCCTTTAGCCTTGTAGACACGTTGGATGTGTATGTTGATTCAGTGATTACCAGAGTCTCTTGGAAGGCTTCGTAGCCACAGATGATCCTGTTAGTGCCAGAGTCTCTGATTCTGGGGCATCTGGGAGGCTGGTGCAGAATTTGCATTTGTAACCAGGAGCTGTTGCTGCTTCTATTTCTGGAACCAGCTTTCACACCACTGCATAGAGCAGAGACTTAGCACCGTGGCTCTGAGCTGGGTGTGCAGGCTTACAGTCTTTAATGTACCTCCTGCCACTAGTTAGGCTCTCGGCAAAGCCATTAACTTCTGGTCAAGGAATGTGAAGATGTGATGCTATCCTACTTCCAAGCTAGCAAATTAACCTGCTGCAGTCTCCAGGAATGCGAGGTGACAGAGGAATGACTTTGTCACTCATAATCATAGTAGCTGGAGTGCCAGTATTTTATTTTCTTACTCTAAGCTCCAATTCACACCAGGGCTTGTCTACAAACTCAGGGAGCTGTGTTCCAGGAGGGAATCCAGAGCCCAGGGAATCCCATGTTATATAATTGGCAGTACAGCTGCTCTGTACTCCAGGGGAGTTACCGTCTTGATAGTAAACATGCTTCCCTTTGCTGCAGAAATAGACACAAGTTTGGCTCTCCAAGGATGTTCCATGCATACATTCTTGAGGGCAACCTGTATCATAGACACTTGGTAACTCTACTTAGACAACATGCCACAGACCTGAGAACTGCCTCTACAATGAGGGAGTGACACAGGAGTACTTTCTCTACTAGGGAGTTGAGTATTAAGCCACTAAATGCGTGGGTACTTGGAGCAGAACATTATAAATGCTACTTTTAGTACGTGTGTGCTATTTTTACCCCTGAAAGGGGTTGTTGGCTCTTTATCACATTGTTGTTCACTTATTTTATGGGCAGGGCATATAGATGTGTGGGGATACCCACAACGGACATGTGGAGGCCAGAGGACAACTTGTAGGAGTTGGTTCTCTCCTTCCTTCCAAAGTGTGGATCTAAGGGATCAAGCCCAGGTTGCCAGGCTTGGTGGCAATTGTTGTTCACCCCCTGAGACATCTCTCTGGCCCTCTTTCTTCTTTTTAACAGTAAATAAATAAACCCAGGGACGAGAGCAATGGCTTCTCAGTGAGGAGCACTTACTGCTCTCTCAGAGGACACTTGTAGTGGTTCACAACTACGCCAGGCTTCAAAGACACCGCATGTCAAGTCCCCTCTCCGCTTCCTGCTCAAGGCTGGAGACATGAGCTCACAGCTGCTGCTGCCGCTGTGTCTGCTGCTTACTGACAACTCCCCTGCCGCTGAGGTGGACTCTTATTTCTCTGGAATATATAAGTCCAAATACCACCCCCCTTTTTTTTTCCTATAAGTTGGCTTGATCATGGTGTTTTATCACAGCAAATGAAAAGTACTAATACACAGGGTTGGAGATTTAGCTCAGTGGTAGAGTACTTGCCTAGCAAGCTCAAGGCCCTGGGTTCGGTCCCCAGCTCTAGGGGGAAAAAAAAAGAAAAGTACTAATACACACATTGAAAAGTAGATGAAATATTTTAGGGTCTTGCATGCTGGCACACGCCCTTAATCCCAGCACCCAAGAGGCAGAGCCAGGTGGATCTCTGAGTTGAAGGCCAGCCTGGTCTATGGACCAGGCCATAGAGATCCAGGGCTACTCAGAAAAACCCTGCCTTGGAAAAGAAATAGATAAAATATTTAAAATATATGTGTATATACTCCTACTCCCCCACACAGTTCTGATTCTACTTCCAAATTGGATTTAGTCCCAACTGCTGCTTACACCTATGATTAATCCCTTCTAGGACTAGGTGATAAAGGGTGTGGGACACGGCAGGGAATTAATTAAGGAGAGCATCAAAATTATCCCTCAAGAATCGAAAAATTTATTATCTGGGGATCACAAACCAAGACTATGCTCTTGATTTCCCATTTCTTTTTCTTTTTTTTAACTTGCTCTGTAGACCAGGCTGGCCTCGAACTCATAGAGATCCACCTGTCTCTGCCTCCCCGAGTGCTGGGATTAAGGGCGTGTGCCACCACCGCCCAGCTTGATTTCCCATTTCTGAAAATCACACTTTAAGTTAAACTTTTCTGTTCTGTGTTGTATGATGTTCTGTGTGTGTTCTGACAAATAAAGCTTGCCTGGAGATCAGCGGGTGGAGCCAGCTACTCATTAACCATAGAGGCAGGTGGTGGCAGCCCAGCAAGGCGGTGCTCACACCTTTAATCCCAACACTTGGGAAGATCGTGCCTTTGATCCCAGCAGTGGGAGGTTCACGCCTTTAATCCCAGCACTAGGGAGGTGGAGACTGGAATATAAGGCAGGTACAGACAGGATCTCCCCCATTCAGTCTGAGGATTCATGGAGACTGGATCTTGTCCATTTGGTCTGAGATTTCGTAGAGGTAAGAAGTCTCTGGTGGCTGACTGCTCTGCTTCTCTGATCTTTCAGCTTTCATCCTTAATATCTGACTCCAGGTTCTTATTGTTAAGACTAATTAGGATCAAGCTTCAGTTCTGTACATTTTCTTTCTTGTACATTTTCACTTAGCAAAAGATTGTGTAGGAATTAAATTATTGCATCTTCTCAAAAGGAAAAAAAAATCAAATTTTCGCTTTTTTTTTTGTTATTGTTGTGTCAAACCCCATGATCACAAAAACTATGATTTCTCTTCACTGCAAGTATGTTGTATTAGTCAGGGTTCTCTGAAGGGACAGAGCTGATAGAACTTCTTAGAACGGCTTACAGGTTGTGGTCTGAGTAGTCCAGCAATGGCTGTCTCCTGATAGAATGGCTAAGGATCCAGGAGTTGTTTTGGTTTGTTTGTTTTTTGTTGTTTTTGTTTTGTTTTGTCCCCCCCCCCAGACAGGGTTTCTGTCCTAGATCTCGCTCTGTAGACCAGGCTGGCCTCGAACTCACAGAGATCTTCCTGGCTCTGCCTCCCTAGTGCTGGGATTAAAGAGTGCACCACCACCACCCCACCGCCCGGCTTGGTTTTTTGTTTGTTTGTTTGTTTTTTACCAGGAGTTGTTTAAGTTGTATCTGGATGTCTCTGCAGTCTTCTGGCTCTGAGGTCCCAGAGAGCTGCTGGTTTTCAGTCCACACTGGAATCCTGAAGAAGTGGGTTCTAAAAGTGCCCTCCCATGAGGGCTGCCTCCAGAAGGTGTGGCCTGGATCTTCCAACCTCTAATGATCTGGATTTAGGGGTGGGTCTTCCACTTAGAATAATCCAACCAGGAAAAAACCACATAGGTGCCCTGCTCTGCTTTGGTTTTAGTTAATTACAGATTAGTCAAGTTGACGACAAGATCAGCCAGCATGCATAAATTGCTGTGTATGTTTTTGCTCTGACTTGTTTCTTGGGGGTGTTATGAGATGTGAAATTTCTTCTCCCCATCCAATTGACTGCAATTTCAAATTTCTTTGGTTGAGTACTTAAGTCCTTTCCTTAAGTTTCTCCTTCTAATGGGAGGGCTTCTACAGTGACAGTGTGAGCTGCAATCAGACAAGGCCACTTCACAATGTTCAGAGGCTTCCTCCAGAGTTTCACTGCCGTGTAACGGGACATCACTTGTAAGATCCAAATGTGTACTTCTGATGGTCTGGTCAACCACTTGGCCTAGATTGCTTTTGCACCTTGGCCAAACTGTAACCTCTAATATCTTCCTCTTGAGCCCTGGTTACAGAATTGGACATTTCACTTCTGCCCTTCCTCTGCAGACTTCAACCCTGCATTTTTAAAGAAAATAACAAAACAAAACAAAAAACGAACAACAGCATTTCACCCTCTAGCCCTGGTTGCTTGGCTGGCCTGAGATATTTAGACAACACTGATCTCAAACGTGCAGCCTTGTTCTGAGTGCCCACTGATAAAATAGTGGCAGGGGACCTAATGGGAGTAACAAACTTTCTGATTGAATTTAAGGCCCAATGCATAAGATGAAGTCCATTCCTAGTGCTGTTATTGGACCAAAAGTCTGTGGCTACACAGGTCATAGACCCTAAGAAAAAACCTAAACTACTTTCCTGTTAAATGCACATAGTATTAAACTGACCCCCCCCAACCTTGACTTACATTACACCTGTAAGATAGTGCATCTCTCAGCCCTCATTCGAGACACTGCAGCTGATAGTGATTAATACAGAGACCCACAACTGGTCAAGGCGCAGAGGAGACTGCTGAATTCCCAGCCCTGAGTGGGACATCTGTGTCACTCGCCTCCTCCTAAGGCTCAGGAGTCTTTGTAGAAGGGGGCAGAAAGACTGTAGATCCAGAGGTGGTATATAACTGTAAGCAAACTGTTTTCTGGATACAGCAGAGGAGTTGTACAGTGAACTCACAGTGCTTGTGACAGACAAAAATCTCAGCACTGAGAAGGGAGGGGACACAAAGCCCCGCCCCAGCTGAGGAGCTATTGGTTATTGATAGCTGCCAGGAGAGGGGTAGTCAGTTTTCTCTACGAGTGTTACCCCTGGTAAGTGCTATTTCTGTGGAAGGCTACACATCCAAGAATATATGAGCATCATAAACTGGACTTGATTGATTTAAAATTAGAAGAAAAAAAGGACACAAAGCTGGGTGCATAGGGAAGGAGGGCAGTTCTGGAGGAACTGAGGAAGGGGTGATTATGACCAGAACACATTGTACAAAGTTCTCAAAGAACCACCAAAAAATGAAAAAAAAAAAAAAAAGAAAGAAATTATACTTCTCAGTAGCTGGAGTTTCTCAATGTGTATCAGATTTCCCTCCCCTCCTCCTCAGAATGGCACACAAATATGCAGCAGAACCGAAGTATGAACTAAGCATCTATTTGGCCAAGCCTCTGAGGTTTGAAGTCATAATTGCCAGAGGAGCATACTCAGCCAGGCAGCAGGCACATGCAACTCCTGAACCAGAATAGGTATGAATGTGGCTCAATACAAAATCATAGGCTTAATTAAAACATCTTGGCACCCCCCCTTAAATAGATTGAGCTGTTCTTGACACAGAATTTATAATGACAATGTCCTGTCACCATGTCAAAAGGTTGTGCATACTTGCTGGTAGACTCTTACTATACTCTGCTCCACAGGGCCTGTCTACCCTAGGAACATGCTGGCCATTAATTCAAGAATCACAGCCTCTGGGGATAAATATGTAAACATTGGAACTGGAGTTTGCATTTCATTGGGGACAGTTAAGAAATATATATATTTTGGTTTTCAAGACAGGGTTTCTCTGCATAGCTTTGCACCTTTCCTGGAACTCGATTTGGAGACCAGACTGACCTTGAACTCACAGAGATCCGCCCGCCTCTGTCTCCGAGTGCTGGGATTAAAGGCGTGTGCCACCACCTCCCGGCTAAGGGTTTTTTGTTTTGTTTTTGTTTGTTTGTTTTTGTTTTTTGTTTGTTTGTTTTGGTTTTTCGAGACAGGATTTCTCTGTGTAGCTTTGTGCCTTTCCTGGAACTCACTTGGTAGCCCAGGCTGGCCTCGAACTCACAGAGATTCACCTGCCTCTGTCTCCGGAGTGCTGAGATTAAAGGCGTGGGCCACCGCTGCTCAGCATACTTCAACTTTTAAACGGTATTTTAATGTTGTTACATAGTGTTTCACAGAGATCCGCTTGGCTCTGCCTCCAGAGTGCTGGGATTAAAGGCGTGTGCCACCACCGCCCGACCAATAATTTTTTTTTTAATAAATTATACTCAGATACTGGTGTGTACTAAGAAACAAATTAAAATATGGTCTATGCCATTATTCTTCTCCCTATACCCAGGCCCATTTGTTCTTGTTGCCATGGACCACAATTTTGTATAGAAGTCCATTTGTCCTCCCTTAGAGGTGGGGTCGTCATCTGCCTTTCCATGTCTTGATTCACCTGCCTCTCTGGAGGCTAGAAGGAGACCATTTCCTAGATGTGGATGTATAGATGAATTTCCAAACGGCCTTATTAAATAAAAAATATGGAGCCAGATATAGGGATGAAAACCTGAGAGATGAAGGAAATAGGGAAAGCCACAGCCAACCTCACTTCACCAACTCTGCAGCTTCAAAAAGTGAGCTACTTCCTGTCTACTCATGCCTATATGCCTTGCTGTTCTGCTATCTGACTTGCTCTCTCTGTCCAGGTATATCAGTTCCTCTTCCCGCCCAGCTCTGTCACTTCCTATCTGTCTATACAGACCTCCAGACCTCCATGCTTAACTAGTGTTGGAATTTAAGGTGTGTGCCACCACGCCTGGCTCTGTTCCCAGTGTGGCCTTGGACTCACAGAGATCCACACAGATCCCTGCCTGCTGAGTGATAGGATTAAAGACACGTGCTACCGTTGCCTGACTTCTATATAGTGGCTGGCTTTTTCCTCTGAGCTCCAGGCAAGTTTTACTGGGGGACACAGTATATTGGGGGGGGGGGGCACAATACATCACCACATTGATGGTCTATAGACTTTTGGGAAGAATTTTCCTCTCCTGGCAAAAGGAGAAGGATTTGGACAGCCCACCCATACTCTTCCTCATGTGTTCTTCCTTTTTGCCTTGATTATGAATTAGATATCTGATTGTTAGCATCAGGCTTTTGCACCTTAAAGTGACAAAGTCTGATAAAGAGAGCAGAGCAGAGCAGAGCTGAGTGGGCTCCTTCCTGATGCCCTGAGTAGCTGAAAGTCTCCCGGAGCTAGCCTCTGACCTAGGCTCCTGGACTTGCTGTAGAAGAAACCTGAGCTTAAATCAAGCAGTTGTTACCTTGTTGCCAAGAGCATTGTTAATTCTTACAGTTATCCTGGAAGAGAGTTGGAGCTGTTGGAGACCTGTGGAAAGCATACTCACTAGCTTCAGGGGTCAAGGATGGCCTTCCTGAGAGTGTCCCTCAGCTGAGCACCGAACCATGGCAGAGGGGAGCCAGCAAGCAGGACATGGGGTGTGTGCTTGGATTGGGGATCTGGTGTGATAGCCAGATCCTCTGAAGCATAGTCTCTGGATGGGGGGTGGCTGGAAAGTCTGTGCTTCATTGCTGGCTTTCCCGGCTTGTGGGTCCATGTGGCCTTAGAGAGATGGAGGGGTTACAAGTGGTCAAGTCTGTTGGGAGTGGGGTGGAATTCTGGAAATTGGGGGGAAAAAGTGTGATTCATGAGTCACCCCAACACATTGCCTGTTACCGAGAGATGGCTATTCCTGGAAAGTGGGGTGGGGGGGGTAATAGAGGTGGCTAGAAACTGAGTAGTGTAGGAGCCCTCTATAGACCCTGTGAAAACCAGGTCATGATCATGGGATCTGGGACCTGATTAGTTCATTTTGTCAATTCAAAGTGGAATCTGCTGGGTATGACCAAACCAGCCAGATCAAACCAGACCAAAAGTACAGCTTAGGAAGTGCTCTGAATGAGCTAGTCATTGTACTAAAACTTTCCTTGTTTTTATTACGATGGTGATGCAATGAGATTAATATAAAAAGTCTACAAATGTAAGGAAGACCTTTTCCTTCTTTCTTTCTTTCTGTCTTTCTTTTTTTTGAGACAAGATTTTTCTGTGTATCCCTGGCTTTCCTGGAACTTGCTCTGTAGACCAACTCAGAGATCCGCTAGTCTCTGCCTTCTGAATACTGGCATTAAAGGTGTGCCCCCCTACAGCCTGGCTCAGGAAGACCTTTTCTTTTCCATTTTTTTTTGTTTTGTTTTTTTGGGGTTTTTTTTTTTTTTTTTTTTTTTTCGAGACAGGGTTTCTCTGTGTAGCTTTGTGCCTTCCCTAGATCTCGCTCTGTAGACCAGGCTGGCCTCAAACTCACCGCCTGCCTCTGCCTCAGAGTGCTGGGATTAAAGGCGTGTGCCACCACGCCCGGCTCTTTTCCTTTCTTTTTAAAATTCTTTAAATTTATTTATATTTTATGTATGAGTGCTCTGCATGTATACCTGCATGTCAGAAGAGGCCATCAGATCCTGTTATAGATGGTTGTGAGATACACACCACATGCAATGTTTTTTTTTTTCCTTTGAGGGGGGTGGGAATGGGTCTACTAGCCATGGCCGGTCTTAGACTCAGTGAACTTGAACTCTTCCTACCTCAGCCTCCAAATGGCATGGTTAGAGGCCTGGACCACTATGCTCAGCTTCATGTGACTATTTTTTGGGGGAGAGGGGTTCAGACAGAATCTAGCTATGTAGATGACTGTATATCAAGGAATGATTCCTTTAAAGTAATTCCTTGAATAAGAGATGCTAATCTGGATGCTGGAGAGATAGCTCAGTGGTAAGAGCACTGGCTGCTTTCCTATAAGACCTGGGTTCATTCAATTCCTAGCACCCACATGGCAGCTCACAACTGTCTATAACTCCAGTTCCAAGGGATCAAATTCAGTCTTTGGGCCACTGTGGGCACCAGGCACACATGTAGTGAACAGATATACATACAGGTAAAACACCCATACATACACATAAAAGAAAAACAAATAAATCTAGTTGCTGGGTCTAGTGGTAAACTCCTTTAATTCCAGTACTGGGAAGGCAGACACAGGCAGATATATCTCTGATTTCAGGGCCAGCCTGGTCTACATAGTGAGTTCCATAGCCAGAGCTATAGAGTGAGGCCCTATCTCAACCAACCAAACAAAAAAATTTAAAGGAAAAAAAAAAAAGAGCTGCTAACCTGAACCACATGCACAATTTCGTTTTGCAGTGATTAGAATGATATTCTGATTATACTGGGCCTATCTTCTAACCTCACCTTACATCTGATGTAGTGGATAGACACTAGCTGTGTAAACCACATGTGAGCGCAGTAGACAGATCGTGTAGACAGAATCAGGTCTTTCCTGTGAGATTAAACCCTGAGTCCTAGCCGTACCGTCATCTTGCTCCTCCTACCTCTGTGGTTTCCGAAGGCTCCTGCCTCTCAGCTACGAATGGCACAGGCTGGGGCCACTTTCTCTTCTGTTAGAACTCCTGTAACCTTCCACTTTTCAGCCTCTAGGACCATCTCGAACTGGTGGTCAGGGCTTGCTTCTCCACTCTTCGATGTCCCTCTGCATGAAGTTTAAACCACTAGCTACAATGTTTCCTCAGTGTTACATTCTCTAATCTGCCTCTCTATGAAATGTCAACATCCTACCTCAGTTCCTCTCTGGCATTCTCCACCCCAGTTCTGCTCTTCTCTATAGCAGCTTTTAGGGCAGAATATCTGTTCTGCTTAGCATCTCTTCATTTGTGCCTCCTGTCATACAAGCATCTGTGACATTAGCAGTGACAGTGGTGTGTGCTTTATCTTCTGGTACTTACTGCCTGCTTTAGGAGCTAGGAGTCTGTTTCAGTTCTGTTTGTTTTGTTGTTATGATAGACACCATAACAAAAGCAATTTAAGTCAGATGGTGGTGGTGGTGGTGTGTGCCTTAATCCCAGCAGGCAGATCTCTGTGCATTTGAGGCTAGCCTGGTCTACAAAGCAAGTTCCAGGACAGCCAGAATTGTTACTCAGAGAAACCCTATCTCAGAGAGAGAGAGAGAGAGAGAGAGAGAGAGAGAGAGAGAGAGAGAGAGAGAGAGAAAAGCAACTTAAGAGAAAAAGAGCTTATTTGGTGATTCACAATTCCAGGTTTCAGTCCTTCACTGTGGCAAAGTCTAGGTGATAGAACTTGAAGCAGCTGGTCACATGACCTCCATAATCAAAAGCAAAGAGCAGTGGATTAATGCCAATGCACGTTTAGTTCACTTTCTCCACTCACCCAGTTCAGCATCCTTTGACTAGGGAATGGTGCCACCCACAGGGGGCAGGTCTTCCCACCTCAGTTAAAACATAATCCTCTCAGACCAGCCTAATCTAGACAGCCCCTCACTGAGATTCCCTACGTGTGTGATTATTGATTATGTCCTGTTAATAACATCGTAGAGCCCTATGGGTAGACTCGCTTGATCTACACAGTTTGGGCTTCTTTATCAGCAGAACTACGTATGGGAGTGCCATTGTATACTCTACAGAAGTAGTATCAAGGATAGTGCCAACACGATTCCAATAGTTTTATTGATCACTTTCTGTGTTCAAGAAAGTGAATGAGAGTGGGGGGGGGGGGAGGAAGGTGGGAGAAAGTACGCCTGGGGTGGGGTAGGCAAAGTTGGGGGAGGAGGATGAAAAGGGACGTGGAGTTGAAGATTGTAGGGATCCTGCCTAAGACTCTAGACCTGCCTGGAGGAGTGACTCCAAAAGAAGTTTGACCCTGACAACCTTACAGCTCCTCTGGGGAGAGTGAAAGGCAATGTAACATTCTGCTGCATTGTAGCCTTTGGGAGAGGAGATACATACAGTAACAACTAATGTCTACCAGTATGGAAACATTGTAGTTAGCAGTTTAAATTTCATGGAGAGGGACATCAAAGGCCTTATTAGCATTTCCGGGAGAACTAGAAAGGATTCTATCCAATGATTAATCTCGAAAAGAAACTGTAACAGTTAAGTAACCACAGCAGGCAATTGAAAATGGTTACAGATTTCATGTAGTGTGGCCATTTGTATCAAGTAGTGATAAATTATTAAGGTAATTTGGCAACCCACCTTTGTCTTTACAAATGCTTGAAGAAAAAAAGCAACAGTGAAGCAAGTTATTGTAAGTCCAGCCAGTTTACAAATAGATAGGCAGAGAAAGGAAGCAGCTGCTGGTATTTACTCGGGAAAGTTATTCCTAGACACACAGATAGTACCAAGGCCGCCTGCCCAGATTGTAGAACAAATGTCTTTTCCTAAAATCCAGTCTCATTTTCAGCGAGTGCACCAAGAATTTTATTTTAAGCCAGTATGTGGCTCATGCCTGTAATTGTAACTTGTGGGAGGTAGAGGCAGGAGGATCAGGCAACCTCTGTTATACAGTGATTTTTGAGACCCTTAATAAATAGAGGCACTGTGCTCCCCCCCCACTTTCACTGTCCAGGCACGAGCAGGCATGGCACAGTGGCTGGGGCATGTGCCCCCTACATTTCTTTCTCTTTCTTTCTTTCTTTTTTAAAAATTATTTTTAAAGATTTATTTATTATGTATAGTGTTTTATCTGCATGTACCCCTGCCCGCCAGAAGAGGGCACCAGATCTCATTACAGATGGCTGTGAGCCACCATGTGGTTGCCGGGAACTGAACTCAGGACCTCTGGAAGAGCAGCCAGTGCTCTTAACCTCTGAGCCATCTCTCCAGCTCTCCCCCCCACACACACCTTTTTTTTTTTTTTTTTTTTTTTTTTTGAGACAGGGTTTCTCTGTGTACTTTTGGTGCCTGTCCTGGAACTCACTCTGTAGACCAGGCTGGCCTCGAACTCACAGAGATCCTCCTGGCTCTGCCTCCCGAGTGCTGGGATTAAAGGCCTACATTTCTTTTTTTGAAGCATTGCATTCTTACATGAAGATCAGCTGTTTTCTTGCACACTCAATACCAGTCCCCTTCCCCTTCTCCTCTTAGTTCTGTTGAGGATGCTAACACAACCTGTGACCTTGGGTTGGTAGCTTCAAACTCCGTTTCTCATCTATAAGATGAGATATTAGTGTTTACTTTGAAAGCTTATCATACTGTTTACATGAAACATCACTTTTCAAAGGGCTTAACATGATGCTTGGCACAAAGTTGACACTAGAAAAATGGTATTTCCTTCCGTCTTTCCCATCATAAGCCTATGCATATTTCCCCCTTTCTGAAACGGCTTTGAGTAGCAGCCTCAAAATTCATAGTAATGTTTGGCTTCTGAAATATGCTAACTATTTTAATCATGTAACTTGGAAGTTAGTGAAGAACCATTTTCTTTCTTTCTAAAATATTTTTACTCCTTGAGAATGTCATACAATACATTTTGAGCACCCCAGTTCCTCCCAGATCCATCCCCATCTCCCTACCCCCAGCTTCCTGTTCTCTTTTTATTTTGTTGCTATCCCATGAACTTCAGTCTGCGCTGTCCTGTTCTCCTGTGTGTGGGACTCATCCACTCCAGTATGGTCTGTGGGACTCATCAGTATGGTCTGTCCCAGCAGCCACGCCCTGCAACACCAACTCTCCCTCCTTGAAAACTGATTGCCCAGAGCTCCTCAGTCAGGGGTGAGGGCTCGGGTTCCCTTTTCTACTCCACGCTGCAATGTTTTCGGTGATCCTGCACAGTGTGTGCAGACAACTACAACACTGAGTCCATGAGTGCCATGGTCTGTCATGTCTAGAAGACACGGTTTTGCTTCGGCCCTCCCTGACTTCTGGCTCTTACAGTTTGTTGTTGTTGTTCTTTCTTCCGTGATGACCCCTATCCTTGGTGAGGGGGTGTGAAGATACAGATGGCCCATGTATGTGTAAGCATTCTGCTAAAACTTCTTCTCTGTACTTTGACCAGTTATGAATTTCTGGGTTAGCCATCATCCACTGCACGAAGAAACCTCACGGATGGGGACTGAGAGCTGTGTTGTCTATGAGTAGAGAGATGCAAATCTACAGGACGGCTTGATACTATGTTCACGCAGGAGAATAATAGTTGGTTTGCTGCATGTGGTGGCATACATCTTTAATCTCAGCACTTGAGAGGCAGAGGCAGGCTAATCTCTGTGAGTTCTATACCAGCCTGATCTGCATAGTGAGTACCAGGCTATCCAAGGCTACATATTGTGACCCTGTTTCAAACAAACATAGTAGTAGATCTGCCCATGTGACCCCTGAGCCCCCCAACCATGGATTCTTGGCCAGATTTACAGTTCCTTCCTGTATCATTATACAGGCCTTAAATCCAAGCAGAAACCAATAGATTGCAGCATATTTACCTACTGTTGTACCTGTGAGCATGTATTTCCATACCAGTCATTAGTGCAGTTCACTGGGGTCATAGCTGAGGAAGACCACTGAGGTTTTCTTTTCCTCCCAGCAGCCTGCATGGTACCTTCCAGGACTGTGAAAGCTAGCCTGTAGGGAGAAAGCTTCCTGGTCAATACCCATGGCAATTGTGGGGTGTCTTCAGAAATGTGGTCTTACCATGAGGTTCCGGTGGGCAACCAAGAGCAGTGGCAATGGCCGTATTGTTTGGGGGGTAGTCTCATGACACCACTGGGCAGCAACTTAGGGGAAGGTATCCCACACCTGGCATTGGCTCCAATTAGATTCCATATAAGTATATGGAAGTTTGTGTAAGCGCAGGTTTCTGTATGTCTTTTTCATACATCCTTAGTACCGGTTATCCTTCCCCAAAGCCCTCCTCTGCTCACCCCTTCCTTCTGTCTCCCAATTTAAACTCCCTCGCCATTATTCCTTCCCTCATGTCACCTGTGTTCTACTCTCCACTCTCCCTTAAAGTCCTGGGGGTGGGGGTGGTGCTGTCTTTAATCCCAGCACTCAGGAAGGAGTTTGAGGCCAGCCTGGTCTACAAAGTTGAGTTCCAGGACAGCCAGGGCTACACAGAGAAACC
This sequence comes from Peromyscus eremicus, assembly GCF_949786415.1. NCBI lineage: Eukaryota > Metazoa > Chordata > Mammalia > Rodentia > Cricetidae > Peromyscus > Peromyscus eremicus. The sequence continues at coordinate 91,855,735 of NC_081426.1, forward strand.
TTGTCTTGAAAAAACAAACAAGCAAAAAAAGGATCTTCCTTTTCCTTCCCACCAATGGTCCCTTTCTAATTTCTTGTGCTCTGAGGGTTCTCCTAACTGAACACACAAATCTTAACATTTGATGCTAAGATCCACACATAAGTGAGAACATGTGGTGTTTGTCTTTCCGGGTCTGGGTTATCTCACCCAGTATGTCTTCTAGCTCAATCATTTCCCAGCAAATTTCATTTTTCTTTACAGCTGAGCAGAATTCCATTATAAATGTTTTACCACGTGCTTTCATTATTCGTTCTTCAGTTTATGAGCATCTCGGCTTTCCCCAGGTCCTAGCTATTGTAGACAGAGCAGTGATTAACATGGATGAGCATGCATCTCTGTAGTAGGAAATAGAGCTCTTTGGGTATATGCCTGGGTGGTGTAATAGGGTCACATAGTGGATCTATTTCTGGTTTCCTGAGAAAATGCCACATTGATTTCCATAGTGGCTGCACCAATCTGTACTACCAGCAGAGCATGAGGGGTCCCTGGATCCTTTTGTTTCCTTAATCTTAGCCATTCTGACTGGGTAACGTGGCATCTCAAAAAAGTTTTAATTTTCATTTCCTGATGGCTAAGAATCGTGAGAAATTTTTTTAACAATATTTCTTAGCCATTTGTATTTCTGAGAGCCATTTTCTAATTGAAATGTGAACTCTGACTTCTGTCTCCATGATGGTTGCAAGTTGATTTACTCATGAGCTGATGTTTACAACTGCTGTTTTTCTTCCAGATGAACACCTTCCACTGACCAACAACAATGGCATTCAAGGGCAGCCGCAGCAGCAGGTACGTGTAGAGTCCAGGATTGGAAAGAGTTTAACATTTAGAGTGACATTTGACTTTAGAATCTGATCCTCAAAGAAGTTTCAGCTGGGCGTGGTGCCGCCTGCCTGTAATTCCAGCACGCTGAAGTCTGAAACCAGCTTGGACCACACAGAAAGTTGTAGGTCATTCAGAGCTCCATTGAGAGGCTGTGTCTCAAAAAGCCAAGCAAGTAAACCAGGCGTGTTTGCGAAAGCCTTTAATCCCAACACTTGGGAGGCAGAGGCAGGCGAATCTCTGGGTGTTAGTGGGGTGTGACAGTACACACCTGTCATTCAAGGGCTAGAGAGGTAAACGTGGGGGATTATTAGAAGTTCAGAGCCAATCAGGGACACACACTGTGGGGAAAAGTGAGACGATTATTTAGATCATCAAATTCTGTGTTGAGAATACTGGCTGGTATGTCACTGGTTCTAGGAAACATGTACTGAGGCTGTGCCAAAACAAACGTCTTTATGTGCGCCTCAGTGGAGGGAATTCTCTACTCCTTGTCTTTTACCCTCCTCGTCTCCTCTACCCAGCCTGCCCATTCGGTCTCCTGTTTCGCACATAGTGGCGGGGAGTGTTCACTGTGTGGAGTGTGCCTACTGCTTCGTCACCTGTGTTTGTACTAACCACCTCTTGGACGCAGTCTTGAAGAAAAAGTCAGCGGACCCGCAGAAAGAGATTCCAATAATATGAATAAGTTATTTGAACTAGCTATTCAAAAACACATTTAAAAGAAAGAAAGAAACAACCATGGCTCAAACAGCTCAATTAGTATTTATTGAGTAAGAGGGGTTGGAGCCTGAAAACTCAGGACTCCGTCTGTCCTTCTTGCTTCTTCTCCTTTGAGGATCATTTATGGAATTCAGTGTCAGGTGATTCTGCTCTGACACTCTGCACATTCTCCTCTGCCAGCACAGAGATGACATGGGACTTCTAAGACCCGAGTGGAAAGTGTCCCATTTGTCTTTAGGTTTCGTCATAATTTTGGCTACACATAAGTTTTGAATTTTTGCATAATGTCTTCTCCACTATAGATTGGTTCTGACTGCACTGCCAAAGGTCTTCCCTACTTCACGTCTATAAGAATAATGGCCTGGATTCTTAGCTGACATTGAAGTGGTTTCTGTCTTTTTCATTTAAATGAGAATTTGTAAGCTGGTAGCCTGTGGGGGGAATCTGGTCTACATGTGGTCTTTGTTTGGTCCTTCACCAACAATCTAGGTCTTCATTTTTTCTTGAGAATTTGAAGTTTTAGGAACCCTGGACTTATATGCTGTATAGCCACACTAATGTAGGATGAATACATGTGGTTCAGCACACACATTCTCTCTCTAAAAGATTTATTGCATGCATGTGTGTGTGTGTGTGTGTGTGTGTCTATGAGAGAGAGAGAGAGAGAGGGAGGGAGAGAGAGAGAGAGAGGAAGGGAGAGAGAGAGAGAGAGAGAGAGAGAGAGAGAGAGAGAGAGAGAGAGAGATCCAGAAGTGTGGGATCCCCTTGGAGCTATAGTTACAGGTGGTTGTGAACTGCCCTGTGTGTGTGTGTGTGTGTGTGTGCTGGTAACTGAACTCAGGTCTACTGCAAGGGCAGTATGTGCACTTAACCACTAAGCAATTTCTCCAATCCCAACCTGTTAGCATGTAGCCCAGGGTGGCCTATAGCCCAGGTTGGCTCTGCTGACCTTCCTGCTTTCACCACCTGGTACTCTAGGGCTTGTAACTCCATGTGGGTTTGATTGGTCACAGCTCTTTTAGATAGGGCATCACTTCTAGTCTGAGCTCCCAAGTGGCTTTCCTCATTTCTCTGCCAGAATGTCAAAAGACTGTTCCCTACCAAACTACTTTGTCGCTTGGCCCTAAGGAAAGCCTTGAAGCTTTCTGACTCCGTATAATTGATGCCCAGCTACATTTATCTTGTCAACCTGGGTACCCTAACATGCAACCCAGTCAATATCTCTGACCTTTTACAGTTTTGATCCATCTGTAAGTACAGCCTATGTACATGTTGTTGTTGTTACTGGATTTTTGTTTTGTCTTATGTTTTGAGACAGAATTTCTCTGTGTGTAGCCCTGACTGTCCTGGAACTCACTCTGTAGACCAGGCTGGCCTCAAATTTACAGAGATTCACCTGCTTCTGCTTCCCAAGTACTAGGATTAAAGGCATGTGCCTCCAGTGCCCAAAGCTATATTGATTTTTTTGTTTTTTGTTTTTTTTCTTTCTTTGTTTTAAGATAGGGTTTCTCTGTCGACCTGGCTGGCTGTCCTGGATCTTGATTTGTAGACCAGGCTGGTCTTGAACTCAGAGTTCTTGCCTCTGCCTCCCCAGTGCTAGGACTAAAGGCATGTGATACCATACCTGGCTAAGCACACATTATAAATTTTCCTACCAACAAGAAAATTATCTGGGTGTGGTGGCACATACCTTTAACCTCAGCACTGGGGAGGCAGAAGCAGGCTGATCTCTGTAAGTTCCATATCAGCCTGGTCTACATAGTGTGTTCCAGGCTTGCCAACACTACATAGAGAGACGCTATCTCAAAAAAACAAAAAAGAAAAGAAAATTAAGGTGCATGCTTGTAATTCCATCATTTAAGAGGCTAAGAAGATGCAGAGTTAGAGGCCAGCTTTAGCCACATAGTAAGTTTGAAGCCGGTCTGGTCTACATGAGACCCTGTGTTTCAAACAAAACAAGAAAAACAAAGAAACAAAAATTAAAATGGAGCTGAAGAGTTAGCTCAGAAGTATGTTCTGTTGCTCTTGCAGAGGACCCAAGTTTCCTTCCCAGTGTTTACTTTGGGTGACTTAAAACTGTAAGTCCTGCTTCGGGGATCCGATGCCACTTCTGGCATCTGAGGGGTCCCGTGCTCACATACCTCCACACAGGCATGGGCATGTACATAATTTCAAATATCCAGGCCCAGGGGCACACATCTTAATTCTAACACCTGGCAGGCAGAGGCACGAGGATCTCTGTGAGTTTGAGGCCAGCCTGTTCTACAGAGCAAGTTCTGGAACAGTCAGGGTTACACAGAGAAACCCTGTCTTGAAAAACCAAAAAACAAACAAACGAACAAACAAAAAATACAAAAAAGAAAGAAAAGAAAAAGAAAGAAAAGCAAATAAATACATAAATAACTCGTTTTCTTGTTTTTGAAGGAAGATCCCACTAAGATTAAGATTAAAAGTATGCACCACACCACCATGCCTAACTAATAATTTTTTTCTTTTTAAAGAAGATTAAAGGGGGCTGTGTGGTGGTGGTGCACGCCTCTAATCTTAGCACTTGGGAGGTAGAGGCAGGTGAGTCTCTGAGTTCTAGACAAGCCTGGTCTGCAAAGTAGTTCCAGGACAGCCAGGGCTACACAGAGAAACCCTGTCTTGAAACACGCCCCCCCATCCCCCCAAAAGAAAAAGATTAAAATTAAGGCTGTTAGGAAGGAATTGTTTTTTTTTTTTCCAGACAGAGCTATATTTTAAACATCCTTTAAATTTTTCTTATTGCGTTTATTTATTTGTGCGTGTGTGCGTGTGTGCGTGTGTGCGTGTGTGCGTGTGTGCGCGCACGCGCGCATGTGCACACCACAGGTCTGTGTAGAGATCAGAGGACAGTTTGCAGGAGTCGAGTCCTCCTTTCCCCGATGTGGGCTCCAGGGTTGTCAAGTCTTCCTGACCTTCCTTCACCCGAGAGCCACCTCACAGGGACCACAAGTCCCTTTAAGACGCTAACGCTTCCAGGGCAAGGCTCATATTGATGAGGACAAATGGATGTGTGAGTAGCTAGTCCACATTCAAGCCACATTCTCAATCTTCTTATTTTTGAATTGTGCTGTTTTGACTGGAGTTTCTGATTGATTTTTCCCCCTTCCTGAAGCAGAACCTTTTTTTTTTTTTTTTTTTTTTTTGGCTTAATTTCACTCATGAGTTCATTTTCTTACCCTTTAAAAATCAATTGCCACGACTTCTCATTTTCTTCTGTGAATCTTAAAGGTAAAGTTAAGTTTTTCATAGTGTGTGCTAAATTATAATCGGGGGTTGGGCCTAGGCACAACACTGGAACCGGAATAAAGCTGAGAGATATTCAGGAAAAAACAATTTGTTTCATAGCTGAGGAAAATAGATTTGATTTCAGAGTCTTCTATCAGATTGTCTGGGTGTGAAGGGTGGTACTTGCAAGTGTATCAGATGAACTTTTCAGTGTCTGGGGAGCCCGGAGGGAATGCATTTTGTGATCCCTGATCTGGTCAGTGCACCTCCCTCCTGCAGAAAGCCTGTGGCTCTCCTAATTGAGAAGAGTGCGCAATTACGGAGGAAGCTACAAGGTGTTAAGGCCGATTAGCACCTATTATTCAGAGAGATTTTCCCAGGCTGAGTAAAGCAGGCACCGAAGCCCTACACACTTGCGGAAGAGATTAACGGCCCTTGACTATGTTTTTTTTCTGAAATAGCAATTGGCTTGGGCATTGTAAAGAATCCGCACCTGGAAATATGAAATGGGAACATGAAGGAGGTTCCAGAGTTTTCCACGTGAGGTAGTTTCTGGCCTACCTTACAGGCATCATGCTGCTGCTTGCTGCTGCTGGCACAGGGCAGGCTTTCCGGTGTCAAAGAAACGTGTTGCTAATTGGCGGTTCGTGTCATTGTCCCAGGCAGGTTTAAATGAGTCAGTCCAGCTTGATGGGCCTAGCAAAGTTTAGTTTGTGGTTTATCCCAGACAGGAGGGAATCATTTTTAGAGTTATTTTCTGAAGGGTCAGTTAATTTGGTGGGGAGGGGCGTGATTAGATTGAAGAAATAGAAGTAGTGATTAATTTCCGGTTAAGATTATGTAACCTCTGCTCACAGTCATGATGGGGTACTGGAGTCAGGAGTCCATAACCAGCTGCTGTGGGGCCCGCTTCTCTGACACGGTTAGGAAGGCAGATTGATGGATGGGCTTTTAGAGTCCTCTTAAAGCTGGGCCAAGGGGGGTCATGGACATAAATGCGTGTGGATGTGCCTGGGGCATCTTAAACCTGCAGTCTGGCCCCAGTTCCCCACCCCGCCGAAGGTGGTGGTGGGCGCCTTGCAGTTACCTTCATTCTCCTTCAAGGGGGGTGGATTAGCGGTCAGACCCTAAAAGAATGAACTTCTCAGGCACAGATCAGTGGGGAGGAGATGGACAAGGAAGAGATGTAAGCGGGGTACAGGCTGCAGTCTGGTTATGGCCACAGCCACTTCCCAGACCGTTGTCATGTACTCCCTAAATTATTCTTCCCAAATAAACAAGAAAGCACACAGGAGGTGGTAGCCTGATGTATATGTTCACTTGACAGGTTTTACTATGGTCTGTTTCACCTTTAAGATGACTCTGGGGTGGGGGTGGGTTGAGGAGTGGGGTGGGGTGGTACATATCTTTAATTCCAGTTCTGGGAGGCAGAGGTGGGGCTCTGTGAGTTCAAAGCCAGCCTGATATACAGAGGGAGTTCTAGGACAGCCTGGGCTACACAGAGAAACCCTATCTTGAAAAACTAACTAACTAACTAACTAACTAAATAAATAAATAAATAAATAAATAAAAAGTGGCTATGGGGTTGCCCTAAATCACACAAAGAACTAACCATAAGAACATTCTTCCATAGAATATTTACTCTTCTGTAACAAACTTAATCGAGGCGTAATTTACACACTTTTAAAGTATACAGGCTAACACTCTCAGCCCAATTTTATTCTTTAATATTTGTTTAGTTTTATGTATATGGATATTTTTGCCTCCATAGTTTTGCATTTTATATATGCACACATACTATGTGCATGCCTGGTGCCCATGGAGACCAGAAGAGAGCACTGGACGCCATGCTGGAGCTGGGAACTGAACCTGGGTCCTTGCAAGGGTAGCCAGTGCTCTTAACAGCTGAGCCATCTCCCCAACTCCATGACAGCCCACATTCGGAACATCTCTTCATCACTAATAGATGAAGTTACTTTTTTGTAGTTAACCCTGGTACGTCCATCCTCAGCTATGAATGGTAGCAAGCATTGACCAGCTTAATATTTTTGTCTGTTCTGGGCAATTCATATAAATGTACATGTATATTGTAGCATTTATTTATTTTATTCTTTTGTATTGCCAAATAATATGCCACTGTCCAGGTAGATGTCTTTTTCTTACTGTTTACATTTAGGTTGTATTTTTTCTGCTGTGGATAATGTGCACACGTTTTTATGTGGGTGGAGGGTGGGCGTTTAGGAGAGGAATTGTGTTCTTGTGAGGCAGATGTGGCCAGTCAGCTATGGGTTATTCTGAGCACACAGTCTAAGAGCCAGGAGGAGGTTTCAGGTTCCTTTGCATGTGGCTTGCCTCTTTGCCTTCAGCCACAGCTGGACAAATGCTGACACCCGGAAGCCGATGACTTAGTCTAGTCCTTGCTGTTTGTGTACTGATTTGCACATTGGCCAGGCCTCCCTATCTGCTTAGGTGTGAATGAGTAGGCTGGATGTTTCTGGACGCTGTTGGACGCTAAGGCAGGAAGAAATGCTTTTCTTTCTGAACAGCTTAAGCTGTGTGACATGTCCTATCTGTGAAACTGGATGTGAGCTTCCTTCAGAATTCAGGGGCCAGAGTTAGAATTTCAGTTCCACTTCCCCCTGATTTTCACAAGTTTGGGGGATATTATTTCAAATCATGACTTTGTTTTCTGTCCCTGTATTCCTGAAATCAGTAAAGGCACAATGAGTATGTGACTAAGGCCACAGGATGCTGAGGCCGCTAGAGTTTTGGGCTCTGAAACATTTTGAACTTGCAGTAAAAACATTAACACTTTCATTTCCACTTTGACCAACATGTTCTCAGGTCTTCACCAGAAGAAGCCTTTTCCCGGCCAGCAGTGCAGAGGAGACCTTTTTTCTTTTTTCTTTTTTTTTCTGTCTTAAAAAAGATTTAAGCCAGGTGGTGGTGGTGCACGCCTTTCATTCCAGCACTCAGGAGGCAGATCTCTGTGAGTTCGAGGCTAGCCTGGTCTACAAATCAGTTCCAGGACACAGGACAGAGAAACCCTGTCTTGGAAAACAAAACAAAACAAAGATTTAAAGGGGTTTGGCAGTGGCTCAGGGAATAAAAGTGCTGGTGGCCAAGCCTGACCCCTGGAGTTCAGTCCCCAGCACCCATTTAGTAGAAGGAGAGAGCAGACTCCCCAAAGTTGTTACTCTCTGACTCTCCCATGGTTGGGCAGACAACAAACAAACAAACAAACAAACAAACAAACAAACGTAAGAGCAGATTTTTTTTTTTTTTAAAGATTCGATGGCCTTGGGTTCTTTTCCCAGCAGACACACAAATAAACATTGGGTGTGGTGTGGCACACGCCTTTAATCCCAGCACTCACCACTCACAAGGCAGAGACAGGCGGATCCCTGTGAGTTCAAGGCCAGTCTGGTGGTCTATATAGAGAAGAAGTTCCTGGCCAGCCAAAGCCACTTAGTGAGACTGTCCCAGAATGAATTAGAATAAAGAAATTGGTACAAGATAAATAGCACATATTTATTTAGTCAAGGTGTTAATAGATTATTATAGTAAAACAAATATGCCTTAGTAAAGCAAGCAAAAGAGGAAGTTATTGAAGATAGGATTTCTCTTTTGTTTGTTTTTCAGAGACAGGCTTTCACTTTGTAGACCAGGCTGGCCTGGAACACAGAGATCAGCCTGACTCCCATGTGCTGGGATTAAGGGCATGTATTACCACACCTGACCCCTAGAAGCTCTTTAAATGTCTTGAAATTGAATTGTCTTGCATCTTAACTTAAGTGTCTGAGGTTCACACACTGCAGTAGGTCTCCTGTGTCAGGTCCTGCTCTGCACCATGCATTCTGCTTTTTGTGGGGTGAGGGCGCTGTCTGCTTGAGGAGGCGTATGGAAGGAGGTATGTCTGGTATCATGTATGTTTGCTTTCTGTGGGGGCCTGATGCGTTTCTGCACAGAGGTGGGGGTTCCTGGGCTGTGGGCAGCTTTGCTTCCCACCCCAGGGGTTTGCTTGGCATTGTCTGGAGCTGGTTAGTCTTGGGACTTGGGGACCATGGAGGGATGCCATTAAGCTTCCTACAAACACACAGGACAGCCCCAGCCCCAGCTTGCTGCTAGCTTTAGATGTCAGTGCCCTAGGCTGAGAAGTCCTGTAACTTTATTACCTGTTTCCTGAGGAATGGAAGTTAACTCAAAAGCCCAGAGGAGGGTAGTTGCTTACTACTGTCCAGTGTTCTCTCTTTATGTCTTGACGGTGCTGGAGCTTGACCCCAGAGTTTTGAGCTTCACTATTGAACACCCTCAACCAGGTGTACTTTCAAAAGTGTATATTGCGTCCACAGGGATGGTTCAGTGGCTGAAGGTGCCTGTTGCATGCCAGCCTGGGTTTGTTTACCAGAACTCACAATATGGGAGGGAACCTGCTCTCATAAGCTGTCCTGTGTATGATGGCTTCCCCTTATGTATGTGCAAGCACGAACACACAATAAGTAAAGGTTAGCAAATTTTAAAGAGTATACTTAATTAGCATGTTACAATTAATTTTTGAGTCATGGTTTTGCTGTGTAGCCTAGGCTGGCATCAAGGTCTCCACCATGCCTCCATCTCCTGGATTACACACTTGTACCAGGATGACTGGCTAAAAACTGTAAACAGGGGTTTCACTGTGTAGCCCCAGAGAGCCTGGAACTTTACTAGGTCAAGCTGTCCTTGAACTCAACAAAGATCTGCCCATCACTACCCCCCCCCCCGGGGTACTTTAATGAAAGCTATGTGCTGCCATACCCAGATAAAAAATGGTATGCTTTAACTTAAAACATTTACTTAAAAAAAAAGTCTTTGGGGTGTGGTGGCGCACGCCTTTAATCCCAGTACTCGGGAGGCAGAGGGTGGAGGATCTTTGAGTTTGAGTGAGGCCAGCCTGGACTACAGATTCACTTCCAGGACAGCTTGGAGGACAGAGAGACCCTCTCTCAAAAACTAACAAACAAAAAAACCAAATTCTCCTTGCAGGTCGCTTTCAGCTTCTTGCCTACCCCTTCAGACTTCTCAGCTACTTTAGAATCCTTTAAACATTTACAATTCTTTAAAAGAAAGCTCCATAGTTAAGTGCCCTGAAAGGGGACATGGGTTCCTTGTGAAGTCCAGCACAAGTGAGAGTTGCTGATAGAAAATCCCCGCCTTGCCCTGAGGGAGGAATTCCTGACGGATCTGGAAGGTTAGACCCCCTCGGGCTTTCTAGGAAAGCATGAAAGGCGAGAGAAAGTTGTTCCAGATGGGCTGCCTATAGCAGGAGGTTGCCTCTCCCAGTGGGGTTGGGGAAAGGACCATTCTAGGCAGACCCGCCTCAGAGTGCACAGGGGTGCACCGGGGACGTCTCCTTGAGAGAGATCTTAAAGCGTTTTCTCCCCTGTCTCTGATAAATAATTGGAAGGAGAGGCAATGAATTTTTTTCTGACAGTTGGTTCTTACTGGGGGCTGGGGCTTCGTTTGCAAGTGAAAGGGCTTTAGTCAGAGTGGTTGGAAATCACAAAAGGCCCTGACTCTTTTCACATCGCAGTGTAAAAGAACCCCCAGGGGTGATAAATGGGGCCGCTGGACTCTTTCCTTGTAAACAAAGCTGAGGGATGACCTCTAGATTTTTTTTTAATTAAAAGAAAACAGGGTTTCCTAGTGGTGAGTGCGGGACCGCTCCTGAAGTTTGACTGTTCTTCCTGGAGGGGATCTTTGTTAAGGCTGTGGGCAGGCACGCAGTTAGTTATCCAGGGGCCAGCCTTGGAAAAAGCTCCCTGCGCACGCTGGGCCTGCAGGGATCCTTTTTGTCTCTACAGTAAGGCTGGACGTGGTGAGGTTTCTGAGCCCTGCTGTCCTGGGAAGGTTGAGAATTCAGATTAATCCCTTCTCCACCCTCAACAGCAGAAGAAACTCTTAACTTATATGCAGGGTGGGGAGCTGAGTTTTAAGAAAACCGGCAGTTTATAAAAGTGGTCCAAAGGTAGTTGTAAAGTTTTCACTCCAAGATTGAGGATAGGGTTTCTTTTATGCAAAGTTAACAGGACTTTGTATGTGGCTAAAACCTTTAGCTCGTAGCTTTAAGTATAGTGTTTGGAATGGTTTATGGTGTTGAAGGCACCATCACCAAGGTCACATTTTATGGAGAACTAAAATTTGGGAGCTACCGTGGACTAAGGGCACACTCGGGTTGCACTCTTATTAAATTCCACGGTTCCTCACTGGGCTCTTCTGTCCTACCCTATAAGATTCTAAGCTGGACCTGAGCACCACTGAGCAGGCCTAACCCTGGGCACCCGAGAATTCTAACACGTTCTTGATTTTGTAAATGTTTGCTAACTGCCCTCAGTCTGCGTTCCATACTAGCTGGAAGATTGGAGAAAGGAGCAGAGGTCACAGCTGACGAAGAGCTTGGAGTTCCTGGAAGGGAAAAACATGGTCCATCCAAGGTGTGCAACCATATGCAAGGCCTCCATCCACCTTGGAAGGGTGGGAAAGAAGAGCTAGCTAGCTACGCTTATCACTAGCTGAGTGCACACAGTCATGTTTTGAGTATAGATACCACAAGGATAAACCAGCTAAAGCAACTTTTCTTTGTAATGGGGTTTGAGCTAAAATTCAGGGCCTCCTAGGCAAGTGCTGTACCACTGATGTACCACTGGGCATTGTCTTGAGCCCTAGAGCAACTAATATTTAATGGGCACAGACATGCTGCTAAGTCTTTTTTTCACACTTTTTATTTACTTATCATATATATAGTAATCTATCTACATGTACACATGCCAGAAAAGGGTATCAGATCCCACTATAGATGGTTGTGAGTCATCCTGTGGTTGCTGGGAATTGAACCCAGGTCCTCTGGAAGAGCAACCAGTGCTCTCAACTGCTGAGCCATGTCTCCAGCCCCCTCTGCTAAGTATTTCCTAGACCTCCCTCCCTCCCTCCCTCCCTCCCTCCCTCCCTCCCTGTTTCTTACTCTCTTTTATGCAGGATTTTGCTCTAGCCCTGACTGACCCTGGGCAGATACATATTTTCATTTCAATCTTGCAACTGCTAATGCAATTACATTTTGTAGATGATAAAAGAACAAATTAGTTGATTAATCTGTGGCGGACAGTTAAACTAATTTCTTAATTTTTATTGATAGATTTTGAAACAGTTTCTCACTCTATAGCCCAGGGTGGCCTAGAACTCATCGGCAATCCTCCTGCCTCAGTCTCCCAAGTGTTGGGATTACAGGCATGAGCCACTGTGCCAGGTTTAAATCCCACTGTTATTGGACCCCTAAGGCCTCAACTCAACCCCGGCTGCACATTAGCTGCTTAGGAACGGGAGACAGGGAACTGCTGCACGCTCTGACTTGCCTCGAAGAGATTTGTGTTGAATCCTTCTGTAGCCAGCTGTCATTCTGATACTGTTAATGAGTACTAGATAACAGGTTGTTCATGGGGGATCCATTCGGGACGGCTGCCACCCTCAGGAGCACCCTTCCCAGGGAGAGGAACAGAGCTGATTAGGGTGGGAGGGGGCTGAGGTGGCTAATGAGCCATATGGCAGGGAAAAGATTAGTTAAGGACAAAATGTAAGGGGAGGAGGTGGTTCTCCTCCTGGACTGTCTCAGCGCTGTTTACACACACACACACACACACACACACACACACACACACACACACACACGGTTTCACACTCATGAGATAGTGTGTTTCCAAGAGTGCTTGTGGTCTGTGCAGCCCCACGCAGGTGCCAGGTGGCGACCTTGCAGATCAATCAACCTCCCAACGGTTACACTGTGCAGCTGTTCCTCTTTTAGACTGTCAACTTCCGGCAGAGACTTATTTCCCCCAGTGGCCTCTTGATGCGTGAGATAGGACATTTCCTAAATTTAAGGATGGAGTACTGACTTCTAAGTGGGACCTTGTGTTTCAGAGGTGAGAGTGCAGATCAGTGTTTAAAAATGCATAAAAATAATTATTTGTTGCAGTAATGTACACCTTTAATCCCAGCAGGTGGATCTCTGTGAGTTCGAGCCCGGCCTGGTCTAGGAGTAAGTTCCAGGACAGCCAGGGCTACACAGAGAAACCCTGTCTTGAAGAAAAAAAGACAAAAAACAAAACAACAACAACAACAACAAAAAAAAAACAGAAGCAAAAACAAAATAAATTCTTCACTGCTAAGGGACAAAGTTGGTGGCATAGGGTATATGAAGCAGGTCTCAGCAGTTGGCAGATGGACTGGTGGCGTAGGATGGACTGGTGGCGTAGGATGGGCTGGTGGCGTAGGATGGGCTGGTGGCGTAGGATGGGCTGGTGGTGTAGGATGGGCTGGTGGTGTAGGATGGGCTGGTGGTGTAGGATATTTGAAGCAGGCCTCAGCACTACTGACGGGTCTTTGACCAACAGTAAGGATTAACTGGATTGCTCCTTACAGCCTTCAGGGACCCACTACTACCTCTTTGGGAAAAGTGGCCTAAGAAACTCAAAACCAGTTGGGTTTGAATTCTAGCGCCTCCCACCCCTCAGATGTGTAGAGCTGGGAGAGTTATTCCTTTTAAAGTCTGTTCCTTTATCTGTACAGTAAAAATAGGATTAAAGCCGGGCGGTGGTGGCGCACGCCTTTAATCCCAGCACTCGGGAGGCAGAGCCAGGCGGATCTCTGTGAGTTTGAGGCCAGCCTGGGCTACCAAGTGAGTTCCAGGAGAGGCGCAAAGCTACACAGAGAAACCCTGTCTTGAAAAAACAAAAAACAAACAAACAAAAAAAATAGGATTAAGTGGTTGTTGTTGTTGTAATCCCAGCAGATACTAGCTATGGTGGTGCATGTCTTTAAATAACAACTAATAATAATAATTAAAAATTGCTATTATTTTGAGACAGAGTCTCAAATCCTTCACTGGTCTGGAACTCACTACGAGTAGACCAAGCTAGCCTAGGAACTCATGGAAATCCACCTGCCTCTGCCTCCCAAGTGCTGGAATTAAAGGTATGCACCACCAATGCCAGCCTTAAATTATCCTTAAAAATTATTTTATGTTTATGGGTGTTTTGCCTGCATGTATGTCTGTATACCACATGCATGCTTGGAGCTCACTGAGGCAAGAAGAGGGCATTAGATCCCCCACCTGGGACTAGAGTTACAGGTGGTTGAGCTGTCATGTGGGTCCTGGGGAATCAAACCTGGATCCTCTGCAAGAACAACCAGTACTTTTTGTTGTTGTTTTGTTTTCATTTTTTGAGACAGGGTCACTCTTTCATGTGGCCCTGGCTGTCTGGGAACTACGTAGAACAGGCTGGGTTGGAACTCAGAGATTGCAGAGTGCTGGTACTAAAGGCATGCACTACTTCCTACACTGGCCCTTTGAGCAGCCAGTACTCACAATCAACCGAGAACACCCTTCCCCTGTGCTCTAAAAACCAGCTTGTAGAACCAGCAGTGAGTGAAGGCTGTTTCATCATGCAGTCCTGCTGATTGGCGCTCAGTAGATTTTTTTTTTTCTACTGACTTCGATTTGTTGTTGAGGAATTTTTTAAGAGCCTGGATGATTTATTTATTATTCACGCTGTGGGGATCAAACTCAGGCCCTTCAGCATGCTAGGCATTGCTCTACCATTGAGCTATACCCTCAACCCCTCCTTTAAGTTAGCATAATTTAAAATGGCAGATAAATTTATGAACTGATTTATTAATAAAATATTTTATAATTCCTGTTGAAAGGTCATTGGTATTAATTAATGTAGATAACTATCCAGAGAAAGTAGGTATTTGTGATTTTTTTCCTTATTTTAAGCAGGTAGAAGCAATGTTTTCCCCTCAGATTTTACACGGTAGTTCTTTTTTCTCAAAGTAAGCAATAACTAGAATTAAGTTATGCATTCAGCAGTGCCTATAATTCCAGTATCAAAAGTGTACATTTGGAACAGGCAAGTTAGGAGCCACCGAGAGCTGGAGAGGCTCAGGTCTGAGATGGGTGCATCAGCACCTTTGGAGCACCTGCTGGAGCTGGCGGGCCAGTAGCTAGGGAAAGAATGCCATCAGACATTTGACATGTATGTCATGCTTCAGATTTTCAAACAGTTACTTCATTTTTAATTGTGTGTGTGTGCCTCTGTCATGGAGAGGAGTGAAGCTTATGTGGAGGTAGGTTGCTCTTAATGGGTATTTATTTGACCTTTCTTGCAAAAACAATCCAAAGTTTTTGTTCTGTTACTAATTGGGTAGTTGGTTGTTTGTGTCAAAGCCTGTTACTATGGAGATAATTACATCTTGTTGACCCAACTGTTGAAGACTATATTTTAAGGCCTGGGTATAAAAATCTGCAAAATTGTGTGTATGTGATGACTTCACTGGACTTTTAAAACCAAATTGCTTTAAAACACAGGCAAGCTTCCTGGCCAGCCAAGCCTGAAAGTCACCTGTACCTCACTCTACAGGCTAACTTGTCAGTAGCATCTCAAGGTGGTAGAGGTCTTGTCTGTTGTAGGCAGGGGTGCTTGCCTTGGGCTAATGTTCAGATCCGTGCATCCTTGCTGCCTATGTGGGAAATCCCCTCTACCCCCATCATATAGAATTTTTGAGCCTCTACCTAGGAACACTGTAGCTCAAAGCCCAAGACTACCATCTACGTTTGGGAGAGATGCGTTCTGTGGTAGCATCTAGATAGTTAAGATTGATAGTATCATTATTAAGCTAATGGACAATTTGGGGGTCTTCAGTAGTAATTTGGTACAGTTTGCTTGCTGGCCTGTTGGAATTTGCTGCCCAAAGTTCAAGGGTTCTCTGTATGCCCTCTGCTGGGCCCTTCTCCGTCAGCCAGTGTCTACCTACCATTTCTTTGTTCTTGCTTGGGTCTTCATAGCCTTTGCCACTGAAAAGCTCCTTTATACTTCAGCAAAGTATATGGAGGTGAGATCCATAAAGGACCAGTTCAGAAAACTAGAGAGTGGTTGATTGTATATGATATGGTATTTTTTCCTTTTTAGACAGGGTCCTATACTAACCTTGAACTTTACCAGGTAGCTGAAACTGACCTTGAACTTCTGATCCTCTGGCCAGTACCTCCCAAGTGCAGGTATTTTGTTGTTGATTTTTTGAGACAGGGTTTCTCTGAGTTGCAGCTAGCTACTAGCTCTGGCTGTCCTGAACTCTCAGAGATCCCCCTGCCTTTGCCTCCAGAGTGCCCAAGTGCTCTTATTAAAGGCATGTGGGGCTCCACATCTGGTTGTGCAGTGCTGGGCAAGCATTCGACCAACCGAGCTCCAGGCCCAGCTCCAATTTTCATTTCTTCAGAACACTCAGCACCCTTTGGGTTCAGGGTTAGGTGTTTTTCTCTAAGATGACAGTGTCTCTGATTAGAAAAGGACTGGAAAGTCTGAGAAACATGCAGCTTCTTTGAAATACGTATGACAGCATGCAGGAGTTGTATCCCACTCAGCAAATGCTCGAAGCTGTGCATAGCGATGCATATTGAATTTTCCTATGCTGTGGTCATGGCTTTGCTCACCCAGATATAGGACACATCTAGACTCATGTGCCTGACTTACCACTCTTATTAGGTCCTCCAGATTTCTTCTAACACTTCCTCTTATCCTACTTTACATTCACTAATGAGACTGTCTAAAAACAAAACAAAATACCCAAACAAAGGCTTGCCAACTCCTAAATCTGACTTGCTTCTTTCTTGTACTACAGAGTTTTTGTTGTCGTTGTTGGTTTTTTTTTTTTTTTTTTTAGACAAGATCTCATAGCCCAGCCTGGCTTCCAAGCCTCTATGTGGTAGAGGGTTGAACTCCTGATCTTGCCCAGCCTCCTGAGTGCTGAGATTGAAGACTTACACCAACTGAGCCAGCTTCTGTATATACTTTCAGAGTGGCTTCACCACCCCCAGTGGTGATTCCCAATCTGGACTTCTGAGCCTCTGCTAGGCGGCCATCATTTCCCCTGCAATTCCTCCACCCTCTGTGTGTGGGTTAGCGTCTCCCATTCTCTTTCCACCTTCTCTTTTCCTTGTTAGGAAAGACGTCATTAGAATAAGAGTTTCTGAGATCATTTCACCCCTCTGTGATTCTCTTTCCATGACATAGAAGCCCGGAGGTCCATTAGGACTCATCCTCCACCAGCCCTGTTGACTACCTCACAAGTCTCACAGGCCCCTCCCTCTATAGGCTTTTGCCTTCAAGTCCTATGCCTTGGCACATGCTGTTCCTTTGATCTCCGCTCTACCCATCCATTCCTTTATCTGCAATCACTGTCAGGAGAGTATGGGGCTTTTAGGAATGTATAGGAGGGACACATGGGGCCAACAATCCAGGAAGGCTTCTTGGAGGTAGAGAATTGATGCCCAGGGTTAGAGAGATGGTTCACTGGCTGAGAGCATGTACAACTCTTAATAAGAGCTAGAATTGACTTCCCAGCACAGAAATACCAGCTCTAGGGAGATCCAATGCCTCTGGCTTCCTTGGGTACCTGTGTGGTTGTGCATATATATATACTCACCTGGTTGTCCTGGAACTCTGTAGACCAGGGTGGCCTCGAACTCAGAGATCTGCCCGCCTCTGCCTCCCGAGTGCTGGGACTAAAGGCTTACACCCTGGCACCCAGTTTGATAGGGTTTTAAATGTCAAGTTTTGAATGAAGGATGGAATTGCACATGACACGTGAGGGATAATTAAGGTCCACGAGAGGGCTGGACACAACCCAGTGGGTTCTGCGTGGTTTTGAAGAGCGTGAAAGATGATTTGTTGGTGACTTGAAGGTTAAAAAAAGCAGATGTCAGAGCAACCAGTTTTTAATCCTTTGGCTTTGCCTCGTGGAGATGCTGTGTTGCTAGGATGCGGACAACACAGGATAGATCGGGTACATGTCTCCTGAGTACTGAGGAATAAAACTACAGCATCATGGGGAGGTTGGAGGGCTACTCTGCATAGTTGGTTGTATCTTTCCTAGTTGGTGGGATCCAGAGATTAAACTCAGCTTCTCAGCCTTGTACTCAAGTGCCTAGAACTGGTGAGCGGCCGCTGCCCCAGCTGCACTTTCTGAGTAGCCATGGATGGACATGCCTCCTTGTTAGAGTTGAACTATTTGTTGTCTAAGTCTGGAATTTATTGCATGTCCGTGCTTAAGATGCACATATATTTTGTGAAAAATGGATCTCAATTGTGCTGAGGTTTCCAAAGATGATGAGAAGGTGGGAATGCCCAGATAGAGGGAATACTAAAAACTTAATAACAGAAGCCTCCCAAGATGAAGAACTGAAGACTTGCAAAGTCTGGGGTGTGACTCAGTACAGAGAAGGCTTTCCCTACCAGGAGCAAAGACAGTGATTAAGTACATCATCTTTGTGTCTCTAAGGGCTGACAGTCTACCTAGATATGATGCATAATAAATAAATAAGTAATTTAAAAATGAGTGAGAATTAGCTTCTGCCCTTAGAAATAGTTATTTTTTGTTGTTGATTTGCCTGCTCTGTTTTTGTTGTCTATTTATAGACAGGATCTCATGTAGCCCAGGCTGGCCCCAAACTTTGTCAAAGATGACCTTGAATTCCTGTTTTTTTTTTTGCCTCCTTCCAAGTGATCAGATTATAGATATTCTCCACTCACTCTCCTTTTTTTTTTTTTTTTAAATCCCTGGATTTAGAATGTTTAAAAATATATATTGGCATTCCTTCATAGTACATTGTAGAATTTTCTGTAACCATGCTGGCTAGGGTATGGCATCTTCATTGCATATGATGGGCAAAGATCTCAGGAACAGAACTTTTGGTGACCTTTGGGGTGGTATATACTGAGGGGGGATGGGAACTAATGACTCTTGTTAAAATAAGCTGGCCAGTGGGTGGTGGTAAGCCATGAGGGGAGATTTATGAGCAACATCCTGTTCTGGAATCACTGCTGGGACGGAAGAGGGGGAGCAACTGCTATATAAATCAGGAAGGCAGCTCCGGAAACCATGTCGGCCACTGGAGGGTCTGAGGATGACTCTGGTCCATTCTGCAAAACACATGGTTGAGGAGACTCCATGGGTCCTGTTCTTGAGTCCACACAGGGGCTGGTGCTGAGTTAGGTGGGTCCTAAGGGGAAAACCAGAGCGTAGACAGAGACATGGTACTGTGGCCCAGAGTCACCGATAGTCTTTAATTGCTTCCTGAATTGTGAAGAGAAAGAGAGGTGAGCCATTTGGGAGGGAGTTGGAGACTGTGTGGATTTTCCTGGGTTGTATGTTGAGCCCATCCCTCCATGGATCGCCTACTGTTCCGACTCAGTGCAGAGTGCGCATGGTGAACTGAACATCTTGACCAGAGAGAGAAGCAGCAACCTAACTCTCCCTTGCCTCAGTGAAGTACAAATTCAGCAGAAGAGTGGGTCATAAGATCAGGGCTGGAAAGATGGCTCAGCAGTGGAGAGCACCTACCACTCTTTCAGAATCCAGAGTTCAGTTCCCAGTTCCCACAGCAGCTTCTAACTGCCTGTAACTCCAACTCCACAGGATCCGGTGTCTCAGGCCTCCACAGACACTGCACTCATTCAGGCAAACAGGTACACACATACATACATAATTTTTTTTTCCTTTGAAAAGGATAAGATTGGAATGTAGCAGGGCTGGCAGATTGCCTGTCTAGCATGCATAAAGCCCTGAGTTCCATTCCTAGCATTGTATAAACTGGGTGTGGTGCTAAGGACCTTCTCAGCTAGTTTCAGGCTGGCTTGGGATACCTGGGGCCCTGTCTAATAAATAATAAATAAACATAAGATCGTGCCTTTTGTTTGGAAGTCTACACAAAGTAGACTTCCAAAGTAGAATGAAAGGCATCCTATTTTTTTATGGGTAATATGATTATTTCACCTGCCAGACTGTGGTGGTACACACCTGTAATCCCAGCATTTGGGAGGCAGAGGCAGGGGGATGTCTGAGTCTGAGGACAGCCTGGTCTACAAAATAAGTTTCAGGATAGCCAGAGCTACACAGAGAAACCCTATCTTGAAAAACAAACAAAACAAAGATTATTTCATCAGTCTAGATAAGTACACGCATAACAGGTTTGAGAGTAGAGTAATTCAAGTTGTTTAATAATAGAACCCCTCCCCCCAATTTATATACTTAGAGGTAATAATTGTATGTTTTTAAATTATGGGGAGAGATTTGCTTTGTAGGCAAATTTATGATGCTGCTTAAATGTTTTTACACCGGCTTCCATCCCCAGTGCCGCATACACATTTCCACGTGTACTTGTGTGTTCAAGGACTACGTCTTCTTCTGCTGCTTCCTTTAGGAAATGAAAATGTTGTTCAGTTAGTGTATTGTCGCTGTGATAAACCCCAAGGGAGAAGTTTGTTTTCTTTCGTGACTTCAGAGGTTTCACTTCATGGTGCCCTGGCCCCTATGACCGTACGTGTCATGGTGGGATTCTTGTAGGAGGCTTGCTCACCCCACGTCGGCTGGAAAGCCAACAGGGAGCGGGATTGAGAGAGACTCATTGGGACTGGAGCCCCATTATCCCTTTCTTCCTCTGGGTCCCACATCTTCTAAAGTGCCATCACTTCTCAGTGGCTCCACAGGTGACAATCTAACCTTTTACTGCAAGGGGCTTTGGGGGACAAGTCAGACCCAAGTTGCAATCTTCATTTATCCAGACAGTGGGCATGTGAGTGCCAGTTGTATGCCAGGCATTGTTCTACTCAGTGAAGACACAGCAGCTAAATAAAGATAAAAGATCTTCCTGGTATCAAATGTCAGGTGTTCAGAGTAGGCATGTACCAGGATCATAGAGTGAGACTGGTGGGGTAGAGTATCAGGTGGACAAGGAAACGCATGCTGTTTTCAACGCGTTGCCAGGGAAGCCTCCTTTAATAAACTGTTTGAGCAAAGACCTGATCTGGTGAGACAGAGACCTGGAGCTAGGCGTGAAGGTAAGTTTTTATTTATCTGAGACAGGGTTTTTCTGTGTAGCCCTGGCTGTCCTGGAACTCCATATGTAGACCAGGCTAGCCTCTAACTCAGAGACCAGTCTGTCTCTTCCTGCTGGGATTGAAGGCATGTGCTGGCTGTGGAGGGAGCTTTGTCTGAAAACAGAATGCACAGAGCCCCGAGGTGATGTGTGTTTCCTGCATGTTTCCGAGGCAGCAAAGTGGCCATGAGTCCGGAGCACTGAGAGGAGGCACGGTTCCCGGGCCCTGGACTGGTAGGTGAGACTGGGAGGAGGGTCTGCGGGAGCTTTGTTAACTGGAGGTGGCAGCTACCAGAGAGGAAGCGTGTCTGCACGCGCCTTTTACAGGACACTGGGAAGCTTCATGGTGTTTATGCTGCAGTAGTCATTGGGGAAACCCCTTGCAATGGATGGGATCCTTCTCTCTCACTTTACAGAGAAAATAGAAGCACAGGAAAACGAAACCATTCCAGAGTAGGGGCCAGGTCTGCGTTTCTGGTGGTCACGTCTGTGGCTGTCACCCACAGGAAGGAATCTAATCTGGGAATTTCCATTTCCTAGCATGTCATTGTTACTTTTGTGTGTGTGTGTGTTTGTGTTTGTTTTTGAGCTGTTCTTACTCTGTAGACCAGGTTGGCCTCAAACTTCTGATCAGCCTGCTTGCCTCCTCCATGATTACAGACAGGTGTGTGTCTCTGCTCCCAGTTCAGAGCATGGTATTTTTCAGAGGTCTCTAATCAGTTACTGTGACTATTGCCTCGATCTGCTGAATGTCTAGGGCCTTCTGGCCTCAGTCCCCCACTTCTTCAGTGGACACGATATTTCTGACCCCGTTAGTGTGAGTTAGTGCCACCATCTTTATGACAAAGTGAGGATAAACCCACACTTTGGGCTGTCAGCCTGGATTAATCAAGCCCCATGATAGTCTATTATGAGGCTGGTAAATTAACGCTTTCACACCATCAAAAGCTTCTCAAGGGTCTTCTCTCTGGAGGTATAAAGCATTCTGCTGGTTCTCAGCTGGAGATGGACAGCAGGATGATTTTCTTTGGAGTGTAGAGTATTGAGCAGTGTTACACAGTTGCAAACTGTTGGGAAGCACAGAGGAAGTCCTGGGGCATTGTGTGGTTGGGGACTTGGAGAAAGGCTTTATGGTCACCTTGACTGGGTATCAAAGTTGGGAAGGAAGAGAATGGGTTTCATGTCTAAGGGAGAGAGCCAGATGGATGTTTCGGAAGAGGAGCCTGGAACATGTTCTATTGCAGGAGTAGTCTGTTACAGCCCAGATGTCTCCAGGAAAAGATAAAGGAGGCAGTGGGTTCAGTGCGAGAAGTTGGAACTACTCTGACAATGCTGGGAACAGTCTAGAATGGTAGCCAGTGGCCCCTCTGGAAACAGTCCAGAGTAGTAGCCAGTGGCCCACACTCTGGCCAGGGAGTTAGAAGCAAAATGTCTCATCAGGATTATTTCATATAGATTTCAAAGAATTAGTCTGGGGAGGAGGGGGAATAAAACTATATCTTCCATAACAAGCTACAAGTAAACTACAAGACACTTTGTGACTGAAGATGTAGTGGGTTTAGGGCTGAAGCCCTGTGCTCAGTCCCCAACACTGCCTAAAACTGGGTGTGGTATCATGCCTTGTAATCCCAGCACTCTGGAGTTGGAGGCAGGAGGACCAAGAGCTCAGGACCTTCTTGAGTATGTAGTAAATTTGAGTGAGGCTAGCCTGGGCTATTTGAGACCCTGTCTCAAAAAAAAAGTTACTGGTTCTTTTTGTTTTTGAGACAGTCTCATTATATAGCTCTGGCAGGCCTCAAACTCAGAGATCTGCCTGCCTCTGCCTCCCTAATACTGGGATTAAAAGTGTCTCCATACCCTGCTTCTTTTGAATGTGGCCACTAGACATGATAACCCAGCACTAACTTGCTAATGGATAAACTTGAATTTGCTAAGTAGTGGAGGCTGGAATTACAAGCATTTATTGCCATGCCTAGCTTGCAAATTTAAATTTAAATTAGATTATATCTCCTGGTCATAGCAAGGCGAGGCCAGGGCTAGTCACTGGGGAAAAGGAAATAAAAGAGAAGGAATGTGGGAGAAAACAGAGAGATAAGGACACCTGGGAAGGGAGATTCTGGATTTTACTCTGGGAGCTGTGGGAGGGGTCAGAGACTCTTATTTTGACCTTGGTCACAGTCTCTTTGTAGAAGTGTTGCTTTGAAGATGTAGGAGTGAGGCTTTGAAGATGGAGGTCCTGAGTCCTCAGTGCAGAAGTTAGTTTGGCAGCCTTTTGGGGGAGTGGATTAGCTCTGGTGAGGGTGGAGGTGGAGACCGGTTTGGTCAGGTCCAGTGCCCATCACACCTGGCTGCTCTTGCTCTGCTGGGAGGGGTGTGGAAAGTGTGCTTCCAGGTGCTGGACTACAGGAGTAACCCACAGACCTTGCTTGATAGTTTGTGCTGGATTTCACATTGACTTCTTCATCCAATCTCTATCTCCCCCCCCACTCCGTTCCCACTGCCCCTTAAATTATCACACTCTTTATGGCAGGAAGTAAAAGCGTGCAGATGGTGCTATGGTCCAAGCTTTACACACACATAGCCAGGTAGAAACTTACTGCTTCCTTATTTCTGGATGCGGATTGACTTGTCGCAAGAGGGAGCACGTAAGGAACACGCTGGCACACAAGTTTTCTTTGGGACCCAGCGGTTTAGAGGGCAGATTTTTTTCTCATCCATTGGTCAAATCCTTATTGAACATCTACTGTGTTAGGAAGAGAAGCTAAAAGATAAAATCTGATCTCTCATAGAGGATCAGGATGACTCGAGGCTGAAGATGTAACTTAGTGGAGGAAAAGCTCCTCCCCCTTGTAAGAGGCCCAGGGTTGTATTAAATCAGGTATGGTGGTGCAGGGCTGAATCGCAACACTCTGGAGACAGAGACAAAAGAATTGAAAGTTTGGGGCCAGCCTCTGCCACAGAGCAAGCTGGAGGCCAATGTGGCTCTCTCTCTCCTCTGTGTGTGTGTGTGTGTGTGTGTGTGTGTGTGTGTGTGTGTGTGTGTGTGTGTGTGTATGTGTAGACAAGGTCTTGCTGTGTAGCCCAGGTTAGCCTCAAACTCCTGGCAGTCCGAAATTATGGGCACATGAAGAGGATAGGGAGGCCTCACCCACAGTCTGGTGGAATTTTCTTGATAGTGTCAAGAATTTTCTTACACCTAACAATTCACTGTGAAAATTGCTTGCACAGAGACAATATTCTTTTCTTTTTTAAAAAGAATTATTTCAAATACACAGCAGCCGATTATGTATGTGCGACCTTTGAGTTCAACTTTTTTTTTCCGTAGCAAACCTTGAACTCTGAAAATCTTAAGTTTGTGGATATTTGTTTACAGTCAAAACTTGTCTTAAAGCCCTTGTAACCTAGTATTGTAAGGATTCCTTCCATCCTTGTGACTCAAGGTTTTATCTTATCAGCCTCTTTTCCGATCTAGAGTACCTCAGAAAACATCCTAGGATCTTATTTACCAAGAAGGAACGGGAAAAAGTAAGTCCTTGAAATGCTGTAAACTAGGCAGGCAGGGTGTGGTGTCATGTGTCTGTAGTTCTTCCAGGACTGGAGAACCAGAGGCTGGGGGAAGGAACTCTTTGAGTTTTGAATGTACATACATACATATATAGTTTGTTTTGTTAGTTTGTTTGAAACAGGTTTTTCTCTGTGTAGCCCTGACTGTCTTGGGACTTACTTTGTAGACCAAGTTGGCCTTGAATTTATAGATCTGTCTGCCTCTGCTGGAATTAAAGTCATGAGCCACAACTGCCTGGTAGAGTTGGTCTATATGTTGCGTTCCTAGCCAACAGAGCTGCATACTGAGACATATTGAGCTCCTGTATGTAGCCAGAGCCATGTACTGAGACTCTATCTTAGCAGTAATAAAACTATTTTTCAATAAACAACTTTCTTCACTCTGTCTCACCTTGAAATGATTTGTCTTTTTAAAATTTAAAATGTTATTTTATGTGTACCATCTTTTACCTGTATATAGGTTATGTGTACCACGTGCATGACGTGCCTACAGAGGCCAAAAGGGGGCATCAAATCCTCTAAAACTGGAGTTACTGGTAGTTGTAAGTGCTGGGAATTGAACGAGGCTCCTCTGGAGGAGCAGCCAGCTCTTAGCTTGAGCCATCTTTCCAGCCTCCTTCCCCTTGAGAACCAGTGGTATGAGGAAACCTATCCAGGTATTTATTAATACCTCTATGCACTAAGAGTAGGTGTGAAAAAGAAAATGAATATGAAAATGACACATGGTCATCCTGCTGCTCTGGAGTAACATGCTTTAGCGGGAGAGACAGAAACCAAACTTGAAATTGACGTAATGAGCGATTGAGGTTTTATTTAGCCCAGTGGTAAGAGGATGTTTGTCCCTAACTCCACCAGACAAAACCAGAGTGAGTGAGTTGGAAGGATGGGAAAGTCAAGTTTAGATAAAAAGGAGGGGATGCCCAGTAAAGCATTCTAGGTAATTATCACAGGGTGAATAAAGGAGCCCTGGAGGAGAGATGTAAGGAAGAAGTATCATACAGTGTGGAGCTCAGTGCTGTGTGACAAGGAGGAGCCAACAGAGCAAAGATAGACAGACAGACAGATAGATAGATGATACATAGATGATAGATAGATAAATGATAGATGATTGATAGACGATAGATAGATAGATAGATAGAGATAGATGATAGATAATTGATTGATAGAAGATAGATAGATAGATAGATAGATAGATAGATAGATAGATAGATAAATGATAGCTAGATATGGCTTCTGTGGCTGTCGGTGAGAGCAAGGATTTAGTGATGAGTGTTTGTAGGGCGCTGACAACAGATGCACGGTGTTTGGATTGTGTTTCCAGAACCTGAGAGTTCAGTGTGTTACGGTCAGGGCAGAGCCGAGAAGCAAATGAAGCCATGGTTGGTGGATGTCACAGCCCCTGGCATGCTCTTGCCTGCTGGTGGACAAGGCTAGGATTTTGTTTTGTTTTGTTTTCCCAGTCTCCTGGGCTTCATCTTCTCATCTGTAACCCTGGAATAGTGAGAGCATTGTTGTTAGGTCACCATCAGGACTGAATAAATTGATCCCTCTGACATTCTTGGAACAGTGTCTGGCACACAGCAAGTTCCCAAGAAGTACAGTGGCTGAGGCTGCTAGTCTCTTCACATTGCATTGAAATGAACCTGGATCTCTTGCAGGCCCGTGGCACTGACTGCCGTGGTAGATGTGAGGGGGCCTTTGGCCTTCCTTCTCACAGTTTTGAGGGACTGTGAGCACACGTGTTAGGGTGCTGGGGGCTGGAAATGAGTTTCTGTGTGTTCTCTGGCCTCACCCTTCCCCTTGCCTCCTGCATAATTACCTGTTCCCTCGTCTGTGTTCCCACAGCATTCCAACTCCATGGCGGTATTTTCCCACTGTATTTTATGGTGTGTGCTTCTTGTTCAAGACCAAGCCCTGGGGTGTTAGGGACTGTGTGGTTAGTCATCTTCACATCCCAGTGCCAAAAGAATGCCTAGTGCTGGCACATTCTGGGCACTTGATAAATGTTTGTTGAATTTATTTGAAAGGTTTGCCAGGGAGTTGCCTTAACTTATAATTCAGGAGAAAGGTCCCCCTGAGGGAGAAGTCTGGGCCTGTTGCTATGGGAGGGTGTTTTCACTCTTCATGCAACAAGTATTTATTGAGTGCCTACTGCACATGGTGTTGTGGGGGATATGGAGATGAGTCAGGCTCGCACTCTGCCCTGGGTTGTGTTGACTCTGATAGTCTTAATTATGGGTGTACTGGAAGCAGTAAATGGTTGCTGATAGGTGTAATGAGAAATATGCTGTGAAGTGGTTTCCTTGTATTGGAAGCTTTGTATGGAAGTGTAATTGCTTTGATCAAGGAATCTTGGAGTGGTGGTTTTTTTCCACCTCATCTCATTTCTCATGTTTCATTTTTATATTGTGACGGAATCTCATCTGTCTGATCAGTTGCACAGGGCTGACGTCCACAGTAAATGTGTCTGTTGGATTTTTAATCCTGAGTAGATATGACTCCCAACTGTGTGAGGTGTAGGGATATGCCCCTCGGCCTTAGCTAAAGTATTTTCATGAGTTCTAGTAAATTTTTCTGGGATTTACTTTACAGTTAGTGCTGGGTGTTACCTTTGATTAGAGGTGCCTAGTTACAAGGCTCTGTTACAGCTGTGTTTTGTTTGAATCCACTGGCTGGCTTGTCTGCCTTTCTCCCTATAATTTGCTGGCACCTTCAAATGTCCCCACCCCCTCCCATTAACTAGAAAAGGCCAGCTTGCTCTGTTTGACTATAACGTTTTGCTCAGATGAGTTCTAAAAACCAGGAAACTTACCTGTTGTAGCCAAGGAGTGTTCTCTGGCAAATTTGCCTCAGGCCCTCCAACTCTGTTGGTCTTTACACTCCAAGGACAGCTCCACTCTTCCACTCTGGAGTCCTATGCTTTGCCCCATGCCAGTGTTAGCACACAGGCAAGTCCTGGTACATCAAAGCCCTGGGTAAATATGCATGGATTTAGATGAGCCGATAAGCATGAAGTATGTAGGGGGTGAGAGTGTTTCTAAACTGCCCAAGTTTCTAAGGAGGATATTGAATAGTTCTTTGTGAAATCTTGACTTGGGAAGTTTTAAAATATCCTGTCTGAATAATTGAAGCGTCAATTAAATATGGAAAGGTCCAGTCCTGCATAGTAAGGTGGGCATGGTAGTCTCCCTTATCTTATCTAGTGGACTGGCAAGCACCTGGAGTTTGACAACGTGTATTGTTGCTAAGACTGGAGGGGTAAAGTGCTGCTGGTGGAATAGTATATAACTCAGTGACAATGTGAGTACACATCTTTGTCCTGTCTCTTGGCACCTACTCCTAAAATCCTTGGCATCTTCAGAGTGATAAACGCCTTGTCCTATGTTATATTGGCTGACAGAGGCCAGTCACTCAAGTGACCAAGGGCTGATTAAATTCTGCCCCACCTACCCAAATAAATCTCAAGTAATAAGAGGATATGTGTTGTAAGGAAGCTTGAGACCGACTAATCCTGGAATAAAAGGATCCTGAGCACACCAGTTACGTCTGAAAACTAACTGGACAGTTTATGCTGTGGATGGAACCTTATCAGCACCTTATCAGCAAAAGTTAATAATTTAATTAACCAGTATTAAAACACTTGAGTGCAGTGCTAGTACTTCGCTTATGTTGTTCTAAGTCTCCATCTTTATCTATTGAAACCTGGAAAATGATAGTCCTTGAATTCTCTCCTATAAAATAAGGAAGAGGGCTCAGTGCCTGCCGCTTCCTTCCACTCCCTGCTGCAGTTCCCTAATTGGCAACCCCTCTTGGCAACCACCTTCTCCTAGAATCGGTTATGACGGTGTGCAGGGGCCCACGTTGCTTGCAGATGGGCTCCCTTTAGCCTGTGTGCTTGTGGGGTAGGGGCACTGTGTTGTGTGTCCCTAGGCATTTCCTGGCTCTGAAGTAGAACCTTGAGTCAGGGGGTTGGCTTGACAGTCGATTTAGAGCTGAGAATGAATCAGCCCCATGTGTGGAAGCCCCAGTCCTTCAGTAGTTACTATTGACTCAGCCCCTGTTGAAGGCTGTGTAGCTTCTTCAAGGCAGTTAGATACCGGCAGGGGAACCTATCCAAAGATCATTCATTAGTGAGCTGCTCTAGACAGAAGGGTGATAGTCAGGGCCAGGGAATTCACCTCTCCAAAGGCTGTACACCACAGGGGAACTACTGGTACCTCTTGAACCCCTGAGGTCTCCCCAAAGCAGATTCCCATTGCCCATTAGCAGGGTGCCTGCTGTGAGCCTTGGGCACTGACTGTGAGAAGGAGGAGAAGAAAGGAATCTCTTGCCAATTATGTCTTGGGTAACACGTTCTAGCTGTCATCAATCCACGTTTATCTGGAAAAAAAACCCCCAAAAACAACAACAACAAAAAAAACTGGGTAAGCAGGGTGTTCAAAATGATGTGTACTTGGTAAAACTCCCAAAACAAAGGAATGGGTTATAGAATTGGAAAGGTTCCCACTGTCCTATTTTGTTTGTTTTTTGTTTTTATATTGTTTGTTTGAGACAGGATCCCAGAAACCCCAGACTAATCTAAAACTCCTGGTGTAGCTGAGGCCGAGTTGGAGCTGATTCTCCTGCCTCTACTGCCCAAGTTCAAGGATTACAGGTGTTCTACAAGCCCAGCTTGTTTTGCACCTGTGAACACTTAGGTATGATTGTTGGACATTGATACTGCAACCCGGGCTCTCCACAGCTGTGCATTGGTTTAACAGGCACATGTAGGGTGATGTGCTGTGCATTGGTTTAACAGGCACTTGTAGGGGTGATGTTAGTTGAAATTGTCTTAGCCTAGGGGTTCTCAACCTTCCTAATGCTGAGACACATTAATACAGTTCCTCATGTTGTGCTGACCCTCACTCATAAATAATTTTCATTGCTACTTCATAACTGTAATTTTACTTCTGTTATGAATCATAATGTAATATCTGTGTTTTCTAATGGTCCTAGGCAACCCCTGTAAAAGGGCTATCTCCCTGCCCCACCCCCTGAAAGGGGTTGAGATCTACTAGGGAAGCTTATTCAAGTTTCCTTAACTTTATCTTTGGCCACCATTCTCCTTAGAACATCTGGTAAAGAAAATAGTGGAGGGTCCTCATTTATTTAAGTAGCTTTTTTCACCTTTATCTTTAGTCACTGGAAAATAGGCAATGCTAGGCACTGAATTTCTTTTTTTCTTTTTTAAGATTTATTTATTTTTTTTTTATGTATATGAGTGCTCTATCTGCATGTATGCCTTATGCCAGAAGAGGGCATCAGATCCCATTATAGATGGTTGTGAGCCACCATGTGGCTGCTGGGAATTGAACTCAGGACCTCTGGAAGAGCAGCCAGTGTTCTTAACTGCTGAGCCATCTTGCCAACCCAGCACTGAATTTTTTTTAAACCTCAAATATTTCTAGAGAAAACCAAACCAACTCAAAAGTAACTTCATTTAGGTATACTGTGCCAAAATATAGCTAGATAGCATGAAAACTGTTTTTTGTTTTTTAAAAAGATCTGGGACTATTTCCTCAATGTAACAGCCTTTCTGTATGTGTGTGTGTGTGTGTGTGTGTGTGTGTGTGTGTGTGTGTGTGTGTCTGTCTGTCTGTCTGTCTGTCTTTCTGTCTATCTCTGCCTGTTTTTGTCTATCTGTCTGTCTGTCTCTCTCTCTCTGTATTCATTTTTTTTTAAGTCTCATGTAGCCCAGGCTGGCCTCAAACAGGCCATGGAGACCTTGAACTTGGAAATCTCTAATGTCCACAGTGCTGGGATTTACATGTTTACCGCCCTGCTGAGCTTTAACATTTTTGTAGTTTATTAGGCACTGTGCATAGATATGATGTGTGTGTATGTATGCATGCCAGTGTATAAGTGGAGATTAGAGTTGTTTGTGTGTGAGTTCCTGGAATCAAACTCAGGTTGGCAGCATTGAGAACAAGCACCTTCATCTGTTGAGCCGGCTCCACAGTAGCTTCTTAAGAGAAACTGTGGAGCTGAGGCTGGACCCTAGTGACAGGTTGTAGAGCTGAGGCTGGACTCTGGTGACAGGCTGTGGAGCCCCGTGGTTCTGGGCCTGGACCCTGGTGACAGGCTGTGGAGCCCCGTGGTTCTGGGGCTGGACCCTGGTGACAGGCTGTGGAACAAGACTGGAACCTGGTGACAGGCTGTGGAGCACCATGGTTCTGGGGCTGGACCCTGGTGACAGGCTGTGGAACAAGACTGGAACCTGGTGACAGGCTGTGGAGCCCCGTGGTTCTGGGGCTGGAACCTGGTGACAGGCTGTGGAGCCCCGTGGTTCTGGGGCTGGACCCTGGTGACAGGCTGTGGAACAAGACTGGAACCTGGTGACAGGCTGTGGAGCCCCGTGGTTCTGGGGCTGGAACCTGGTGACAGGCTGTGGAGCCCCGTGGTTCTGGGGCTGGACCCTGGTGACAGGCTGTGGAGCACCATGGTTCTGGGGCTGGACCCTGGTGACAGGCTGTGGAGCAAGGCTGGACCCTGGTGACAGGCTGTGGAGCCCCGTGTTTCTGGGGCTGGAACCTGGTGACAGGCTGTGGAGCCCCGTGGTTCTGGGGCTGGAACCTGGTGACAGGCTGTGGAGCCCCGTGGTTCCGAGGCTGGTCTCTGGTGTGAGGAGGCCCTTATCTCAGTCCCAAACCTCACCAGATGCATGACTCTGAGAAAGTTGGCAGCCTCACTAAGCTCATTTCCTTATCTGTGTTCAGCAAGGATGGCCACACTTGGTGGCTGAGGCTTGTGGTAGGAATTAATTTAGTATTACTAAAGCACCTAGAGCAGGGCTGCTCCGTAAGCATGAGTTTCTTATAAATGATTCCCAATACTTGCTGTTGATCTTAAACTCTGGCCTCTCAACCAAGGGCTCTCATCCTCATGTCCAGAAGAAAGGGACCTTTAGGTGAATTTTCAGGGGGAAGCCCCTTAAGCATTTTCCAGCATTTCCAGCATGATGCTAGCCCTAGCTTGGGGATGTTCCTGTCTTGTGAGGACACTAACAAGCTTGTCATCAGGGAGAAGTTCCCAGCTGTGAGCTCACCTGGGAGTTCTAGTTGGATTAGCAGGGACATGCCCTCCTCCGTTATGAGATCCTCAAAATCTCTATTGCTGGAGCTTTCCCTCTCTCCTTTCCGCCTTGTGTGCTGGGGAAGTGACTCAGGGCTTCAGACATGCTGACTACCTACCCACCCCCACCCCACCCCCAGCTCTGGAACTTCCCTAAATAGATCTTTGAACATAGGCTTTGAAATAATAATTTTAGTTGAGTAAACTATAGATTGTTTTTTAAAAAGATGCTTTTTTTTTTTTTATGTCTTTGTGTATCTGCATGTAGGCATGCCCAAAGAGATTAGAAGGTGTCTGATAATCTGGAGCTAGCTACAGGTGGTTGTGAGCCCCTCTATAGAATTAGGGAACTAGAACTCAGGGCCTCTGCAAGAGCGGCAGGCATTCAACATTTTCATGAAAATCTTTAATTGGTTATTGTTTAACTTTCTATCTCTTATATTCATTCTAGTTTCAAGACATTGGGAATTTAGCTAGAGGTGGAACTCCCTATAATCTTGCAGTACTTGGGAGGTGGAAACAATTCAAATCTACAGAGAGCTGGAGGCCAGCCTGGGATACATGACACTGACCTACCCTCCAACCCCACCACCAATTTAGAAAATGGATCTGCTCTTTCTTTGAGGTAGTAAGTGCTTAGGAGGCAGATATTCCTCTCTTCTCCCATCTCTAGCTTAAAATTATCTATAGTGTTGCATATGGCTTTAGAAATAATAGGGGTTTAATAATTTTCCGTTGTTGTTTTTGAGACAGGGTTTCTCTGTGTAGCCCTGGTTGTCCTGGAACTCTTTAGATCAGGCTGGCCCTGAACTCTTAGAGATCTGCCTGCCTCTGCCTCCCAAATGCTGGGATTAAAGGCGTGTGCCACCACCGCCTGGTGGTTTATTTTTATTTATTTTAATCCTACTGTATGTGTGATTTAGGAAAAGAATAGAGACAGACAAGTAAAGCTCTCCTAGCTTGGCAAGAAGAGAGCCTTGGTCTCTGGACAGAATGTCAAACTCATATTCTAAATTTGGTTCTGAATTGCTTGGTTTCAAACGTTTACTAGAAATAAAACCAGCACATTTACAACAGGCATCATAGAACGTGCCTGTAGTTGATGGGGGCTCATCAGTGTGTGTGGGAGGCCAGGTCTCAGCATGGTTCAGAAGCCGTGAGTGTTGAGATTGTGTGTGCAATTTCTCCCCTCCTCCAAGGCAAAAACATCCCCCAGAGACTTGGAAATACTCCTATATTCCAGTTCTTAAATCCTCCCCCTTGCGTTCTTGTGTCTTCAGGGAAATTTGGGGGTAGTTTGGGGCCAGGAAAAAACCACTGAGAAAGCGATGGCTGTTAGCCTGACTGGAGTAATATCAGCTACTTTGATTTGTGCTTCTCTGTCTCTCTCTGTTTCTGTCTCTGTCTCTCCCCCCCGCCCCCCCCACATGATCTCCTGGCATAGCCCAAGCCAGCCTACCTTCAACTCTCCATTTCCCTGCCTCAGACTCCTGAGTGCCCAGTGGTCACTTTGAAAGTTTACAGAATGCCACGTGTTTTATAACGTGACACTTCTCAGATTTCAGTGGCCAGGTGAATTGCCTGAGAATTTTGTGAAAATGTACTCTGATGTGGCAGACTTAAGAGGGGACCTAAGACTGCGTGTGAAAGCAGCAGCGAGAGTTACGGGGTGCCGCCGCCGACGGAGTGGTGGCTTGCTGTTAGTGTCAGGCCCCAGAATGGGTTCTCAAGATTTGAGGTAGATTAAGTCACCTGAGGACATAAAAACCCCAGACTCGTAGCCCCACCCTCAGCCATTGATGGGGTGTGGCTGGAGGGTGTCTGGATGAAGTTGCCCATGTGATTCTCACCTGCAGCCAGCTGTGAACCACTGCACGGTCAGGAAGTACTTGCCTAAAGGTATGAGAGGACTGAAGGAGGTCCCGGAGCTGGAGGAATACGGGGCGCATGTGGCCTCTTGCAGAACACCGCAGTTTTGTTCTTAGCATCTACGTTAGTTCCCAACCACTAATCCATTACCATCTGCCAGCTTCCAAGGGCACTGAACTCATGTACACACACACACACACACACACCCACACACACCCACCCCACATTTAAAAAAAAATCAAAGTGGTAATGTGTCTTTTTATTATGGTTTTGTTTTTCCTTCTCTGTTGGACCCAAGTTTTGAAGGCATTTCTTTACTAAGCACTGTCTTACATTTAAACAGTATCTGGCTGGGGGTGGTGGTGGTGCATGCCTTTAATCCCAGCATTCGGAGGCTGCAGCAGGTGGATCTGATCTACATAGTGAGTTCCAGGAAAGGCTCCAAAGCTATACAGAGAAACTCTGTCTTGAAAACAAACAAACAAAAAACCCTGTATCTGTTTTCTTGCCTTTCACTAAGCTCCATGGCGTGGCCCGTCACACTTGCCTGCCAGTGTGTACCAGCCATGATAGCACCCACGAGCATCAGCTCCAAGGGGGCCCAAAGCAGTCTTCCCAGCTTTCCATGGCAGGTATGTGGTTTCCTCTTTGAAGCGTTGGGAAGAGCTCCCCAACCCTTGCTAGCTTTCTCTATCAGCCCAGTCTTAAGGTGTGTGATGTCAGGTTGTGTCATCCTGGAGACAGGCCTCACCTGAAGCTCCCAAGGGTAGAGGGACATCCAGCAGTCTGCAGCCATGCCAGAGTTTTACCCCATTATCCAATCTCTGGATTATCGTGTCTTTTCCACCCCAGGGAACAGACTTTTCTCTTACCCCCCCCCCCCATGAGCTGACATTTGTGTGGGTTGGGAGCTTGTGCCAGGCAGAGGGGTGCGGAGAGGGGTGCTGTCAGTTGCCTTCCGAGAAGAGCTAGTGTGATGGGTTTTGTGTGATGGTCGTGGGTCTGCAGCTCTAGAAGAGGCTAAGGAGTATGCCATCAAAAAGATTCCTGCAGAGGAGGTGGCATCTTGAGAGGAACAGGGGCCAGAGGGCTTATGTATTCATTTATTTAGGTAATGGGAGGGAGGGAGAGAGGGAAGGAGAGAGAGGGAGGGGAGAATTTAGTGGATGATTCAGTTATTGAAGCTGAGTCAGATTGGGCAGGAAGGATATAGGAGGCCTGGGTCAGAGTGAAAAAGGAATTGGAGACACATCATGACGGGTGAGGCAGCAGGAAATGCATGGCGGTGGGGGTTAAGAAAGTAAAATCTAGCCAGGGTGGTGGAGGACACACCTTTAATCCCAACACTCAGGAGGCAGAGGCAGGTGGATCTCTGTGAGTTCGAGGCCAGCCTGGTCTACAGAGCGAGATCCAGGAGAGACCCTGTCTCAAAGAAAGTCTGTGTAAAACTTGCTCTCCCTGTGAGGGAGGAGAAAGTTTTGGCAGGAAAAGAACTCTCATTTCTCTTGAAGCTGAGGCATGCACTGAGTTGGAACTGATAGAAGGCATGTTAAGATGGATACGTACTACCTAGTGCTTCTTAATGTCAAAGAAGGAAGAGAGTGGGGTCTCTGGACGTCAGCAGCCAGTTCTGAAGAACCTTTCTGTGCACAGGGTTTCTCATGCCATAGGTTTGCATGTACCTGAAACCCTGCAAGAAGTACAGGAGAGGGACAACTGAAACATGCACGCAGACTTTAGAAGAGAAAACTGGAAGACACACAGCAGTCAGGGGAGCTTAAATTATATCAGCCCGAGGCACTGCGTAAACAAATGCATAAAGAAACAAACTCCCCACATCAACTCTGCCTTAGTCTCTGTTGTAGCCATCCTGTTGTGGTAAAATACTGTGATTAAAACAACTTAGGGAGAAAGTTTTACTTTTATTTTACATGCATGGGTGTTTTGCCTGTTTGTGCACTGAGTTCATTTCTCATACCCTCAGAGGACAGAAGAGGGCATCAGATCCCCTTCTGATAGTTGTTTCAGGTGTTAGCCTCCATGTGGGTGCTGGGTATTGAGCCCTGGTCCCTTGGAAGGTCAGCCAGCCAGTACTCTTAACCACTGAGTCGTCTTGCAGCCCCAGAGAGAAAGGGCGTCTTCTGGCTCATGGTTCAAGGATATATACATCGTAGTATGGAAATCACAGCAGTAGGAGCCTGAAGCAGCTGGTCATACACATTGATAATCAGGAAGCAGACAGCTCTCTTTCTCACATACAGTCCAGGATCCCAGTCAGGGAGGGAATGGTGCCACCCACAGCGTTCAGTCTTTACACTTCAGTTGTGTTGAGGTAATCAATCCCCTACAGGTGCTCCCAGAGGTCCATTTCCCAGGTGATTCCAGATTCTGCCAAGTTGACAGTTATACTAACCATCCTTGACCTCTCCATTCCCATGCTTACCTGGTCCTAAAAGGTCCCAGGAGGTTGGATCTTGGGGGTTGATGTCTGTTGGAGCAGAAAGGGGCAAAGAGGAAAGAAGGTGTTGTGGGCCATTCCAACCAACTCTGGCCTCATTGAGCCAGAAGCACTTAGGGATCTTCCGGGCCTTGGCTGATGTCTCTGCTGGCTCTGGCTCTTGCCCTCATCCGTGTCCTGCCTCTGTAAGGGTTTCATCTCCCCTGTGCTGCCTACTTGCTCTTGTGTAGCTGTCTTATGTAAAAACACAGAGAGCCCAAACTTCTTCTAGTGCTGACTGTGAC
Source organism: Peromyscus eremicus (assembly GCF_949786415.1). Lineage (NCBI taxonomy): Eukaryota > Metazoa > Chordata > Mammalia > Rodentia > Cricetidae > Peromyscus > Peromyscus eremicus. The sequence goes on from NC_081426.1 coordinate 91,891,814, forward strand.
AGTTAAGAAAAACACATGACCTGGTAATGTTTAGTTTTGTGGTATTCAGATTCTTCATGATCTGCTAATGGGAAACACCCCTTGAGTTCCGCCTCCTGCAGAGTTACCCAGAGTGGAAATGATGAATCAAGGTCTCCTCCTCCTTCCTTTCCTAGTCTCCTTTTTGGTTGAGAATGCGTGGGTTTCTTCTGTGGGGAAACTGCTCTTGGCAAACCAAAGGCACCGGCTATGGTAGTGTGGTCTGTCTGTGCCATGTGGACTTGGATGGCACAGCTCTTTTTTTTTTTTTTTTGTGGCAATTCCTCTGACTTTACAATCCTTTCTGCTGGCACACTAGGGATCCAGAATCAGACTCCAAAGAAGGGAGCAGATGGGAGAGTAAACTTTTCAATTTGATATCATTACTATTATTTATATTCCTATTGTCTGGCATGTGCCGCAGTGCTCTGTGGAGGTTAGGCTGTGGGCCTTTCTCTTTTCCCTTTCCTTAACTCAGGAAGCTGGACTCAACAGTGCCAGGCCCTGTGCTCTGAGTCGTCTCCAGAATTTACAGAAAGATAACAAGTAGTTATTACCTATTGCTAATATCGTGAAGTATCCACCGGAGAAGACTACTTGGACATGGGTTTAATTAAGGCAATAGTAAGGTTTTTGACTACACTGGGTGTTTGGGATCCCAGTGAAGCACGGAGCCATTCTCAGGGTGAGCTTTTCAGCACAAAAACTATATCCTGGGTTGGCATACTTCAGTTAACAAGATCAGTTAGCTAGAAGCAGAACTACAGAAGCCAAAAAGCAAGGTTAGTACATTTAGAGACTTTCCCAGAGCTATGGACTTTGGATTAGATCTTTTTTCCCTTTTGGCCAGTAGTGCTGTCTATGTGTTGAGTTTTACAACCTGAATGGTACATTCACCATGGAGTCAGCTGTGCTAAGGTCTGGGGCCTATTGTGATACTACCACCATTCAGAGGTGGCACCTATCCCTTACCTCTATTTGCTTATTAAGGGATGGACAGACTGATAGACACAGGGTGACTGACAGATTCCTCTGCATTGTCAAGGTCATAAAGGAAGGACTGAGGGACTCCCACTACAGTGTGAATGTGATACCTTAATGGAAAAGCAAATGAACTCAAAATACAGAGTTTAGTTCATAGGGATGCACCAATGTTGATGTCTCAGTTTTAAAAAGCATACAAACATTGAGGAAGCTGGTGAGGGGATATGTGGGGAATCCTTTGTAACCCTTTCAGATACATAAATAATAGTTTTATTCTATTAATTTAGAGACAGGTCTCATTATGTATCCCTGGCTGGTCTTGAACTCACAGAGATCTGCCTGCTTCTGCCTCCAGAGTTGTGGATTAAAGGATGTGCTCCCAATCATGCCTTTAACCCTAGCACTCAGGAGGCAGAGGCAAGCAGATCTCTGTGAGTTTGAGGCTAGCCTGGTCTACAAAGTAATTTCTAAAACAGTCAGAACTACTCAGAGAAACCCAGTGAAAAACTAAAAAAAGCTGGGCGGTGGTGGCGCACGCCTTTAATCCCAGCACTCGGGAGGCAGAGCCAGGTGGATCTCTGTGAGTTCAAGGCCAGCCTGGGCTACCAAGTGAGTTCCAGGAAAGGCGCAAAGCTACACAGAGAAACCCTGTCTCGAAAAACAAAAAAAAAAAAAAAAAAAAAAAAAAAAAAGTGCCCTCCCATGCATGGTGGCACAGCCTGTTAATCTATGAAGTTGAGGCAGGAAGACTGTGAGGTCAAAGTCACTGTGGACCACACAGGGAGAACTTGTTTAAAAACTATGTGGGCTGGGCATGGTAGTGCAGGCCTTTAATCCCAACACTCTGGAATGCAGAAGCAGGCGGAACTCTGAGAGGCTAGCCTGATCTACATAATGTATTCCGGGACAGCCAGAGCTACATAATAGAGAGACCCTGTCTAAAACCAAACCAAACCACCAACAAATAAATAATAAAAATAAACTTTCTATGTATGTTGTTGATGGAACGGATAAGTGAAACTCTGAGCTAAAGAATTAGCACTTGCATGGAAGGGCAGAGATGTTGGGGAGGGGTGAGTTAGAAGGTTTTATGGATGCAGAAACAGAAGACAAGGACAAGTGAAGCCAGAGGCATAACTGAAGAAAATGGGGATTTTTGTCTGAGTTCTTTCCCCCCCACCCCCTTTTTTTTCTTTTTTCTGAGACAGGGTTTCTCTGTGTAACACCCCTGGCTGTCCTGGAATTCACTTTATAGACCAGGCTGGCCTCAAACTCATTGAGATCCACCTGCCTCTGCTTCCCAAGTGCTGGGATTAAAGGTGTGTGGCACCACCGCCCGGCTTGAGTTCCTCTTTTTAAATGATGCAAATTTACAAGCCCCCACTCTCTAACCAGTCAGGAGATCAGATTTGTCTTTGTTTTTGTTTTTTTTTTGTTTTTTTTTTTTTTTTTTTTTTTTGGTTTTTCGAGACAGGGTTTCTCTGTGTAGCTTTTGCGCCTTTCCTGGGACTCACTTGGTAGTCCAGGCTGGCCTCGAACTCACAGAGATCCACCTGGCTCTGCCTCCCGAGTGCTGGGATTAAAGGCGTGCGCCACCACCGCCCGGCCAGATTTGTCTTTGAAAGGAAGTCTGAGCATCTGGTTATCCTCCTCTCCTGTCCTCCTAAACACCTGGGAGGCAAGCGTGAGGACTGTGACCAGCTTGCTACCTGGATGTGTTTAATGAGGAGCCATGCACGAATACTTGTTGAGTTCCAGGATTGAGACTCAGCCGCCCTCTGGAGAGAACAGTTCCTTGGAAGTGGTATCGTTCTTAATCCTGGAGCAAGCACCGTTTAAGATCGATTTGGTATGGATTAGAGGCTTGGTGTTTTTTTTTTTATCCACAGGAGAGGGCAAGTAGAAATGAAGTGAGCGAGTATTGTTTGTAACAAAGAAGGCATTTGGGGCTGGGAGGAGGGGGCATTTGGAATTAGAGACCTGGAAATAGATTTCTTTAAAACCTACTTTGCCCTTCACACATACTCAGACTCCCAAAGGAACCCCAGTTTGCAGAGCTAGTGAAAGAGTTGAGGGGTGTGTGGAGCCAGGGCCATTTTCCCTGTGTCTCAGGCCTGAGGGGAAAGCATCTAACCCTCTCCACTAGCCTCACCTCCCTTTTCCTATGTCTGCCTGTTTTGGTTTTATTTTATATTTTAGAACCTGGAACACTTGTTTTGGCAAAGTGATTTTGACCACATCCTTTTCAACTGTAACACATTGAAATGAAGTGGCATTTCTTGAGGAGATTTGACCCATGCAGCTTTCAGGCCTTTTTGGTTTATAACACTCACATGCCCATTGTGGTATAAATGGATATACTGAAGTATTTAGAGTGCTGAATAAGGCAAACTGCTTTAAAAAAATTGTGTGTGTGTGTATGTGTGTGTATTATGCTGGATGTGGTAGTGCAGTTCCATAGTCCCAGTACTGTGGAAACAGAGGCAAGAAGATCGATGCAAGTTCTAGGCCAGCCTGGTCTACATAGCAAGTACTTTGGAATGTTTTAAATATGCATCTAAAAATCTATTTGTGTGCTTTATCAGATAAACAGTGGAGTATTCCGTGATGGCTCTAATTCCCTCTCATTCTCTCCCCCTCCCCTCCCCTCCCCTCCCCTCCCCTCCTTCCTCTTACCTCTCCTCTCTTCTACCCTGGTTCTCCCCCACCTGTTCGTCTCTTCTAGCTTTTTTGGGACAGGGTCTCTTGTAGCCTAGGTCCCTACAACTGGATACATTGCCCAGTGTGGCTTTAAACTGCTGATCCTCCTGTTTCGGTGAATGATGGCTTACCTATTTATCATTTTTGGGCAAAATTCATTTGAGTTGGTGATTATATTTCAGATACATCTAACTGGGGCTACAACTAGATGCCTTGCCTGACACGCACAAGCCCTGGGCTTGAAGATGGATTACATCTACCGTGTGCAGTTAGCATTCCATGCGTGCAAGAGTTATTTTTAAAGCTCATTAATTTAAAGAGCTAATGAAAAGGTCCTCCTGGCATTCAGGAGGTACAACGATTGCCCCACTCACCTCGTAAAGCTTGCCCTCTTGACTAACTTGAGCACCCTGGGCCCCTCCCTGTGGGAGTAATGGATTCAGGAAATGTAGAAATAGAAAGTTGTTCTTTTGTTGTACGAGTGATATACTTGGCTGCCCTACCATAGCTTTCTATCATTAAGCGAAAATCTACTGGAGAATAAGACAGCTCTACATTCACATTTTTAATGAGTCAATTATTAATTAGGACAGAGTCTTATATGTAGCTTTGGCTGGCTTGGAACTTACTACATAGACCAGGCTGGCCTCTAAGTGATCCACCTGCCTCTGCCTCCCGAGTGCTGGAACGAGGGACGTTCTCCATTTATGACAGCTGGGGCTTTCTCAGGGGCTTCCGAGATGACTGCCAGAGAAACTGTGAGTCTAGTCAAGATATGATGGATGTTGTGGTGTTGGGTCCAACTTCATCAGAAAAGCCAAAGGATTCTGTGTTCACCTTCATTTCCCAGTTAGACCTTGGGTCCCATACAATGGTGGTTGGTAATATCAGTGTTGAAACTGGCCTTTCTTCACTCACACAGCATCCACTGGGGCCACTCCTCCTGGACTTCTAGTTTGTGAGAGTCACTTCCATTTTAGATTATTCTGATTTACATTATAAATTTACACTCAGAATCCAGAGACTATCAGGTCTACTCCAAATCATATTCTATCTCTATGGGAAAATATTTGCTGTGGTTTTTTTTTTTTATTTAAATTGTCTCGACAATTATCACTTGAAGAGTGCAGTTACTTGCTTAGATTTATTTTGTGGTGTGGTTATCAAACACTGGGCCATTTTTGTTTGTTAGGAAAGTTCTGCTAAGCCACACATCCAACTTGAAAATAAATTTTAAAAAAATTGCTTTAATAGAATCTCACTATGTAACCCTGTCTGGCCCAGAACATGGAGATCCACCTGCCTCTGTCTCCTGAGTGCTGGGTTAAAAATATATGCCACTATGTCCAACTCAGGACCCCTCTCCCCATCTTGCTAAATTTTTTACTACTTTTCTTTTAGAACAAACCTGTGCAAGATAAGACAGAAGTATAACCCTGTGTAGAAGGGAAGGCATTTAAATGCTAGTTTTCAGCACACAGACCTTGCTCCTAATTTTAACACTAATGACATTTATAGCCTAATCCAAATGGAGATTTTGAATGGTGTTTTCTCTAGTTTTATACCTGAGACTATTTTGTTTACAGAATAAGTGACCACAGTTGGCATATAAGTCCCTTATAAAGTGGTTGAGCATTTTCATATAACATGTATATTTCCTGATTTATACAGAAAAGGATATGTCTGTGTGTTTATTTCATGAGCTGTCTCTATGTCTAAGTGAGCCTTGAAATTTTGATCCTCCAGCCTCAGCGTCCCAGGTGGCTGAGCTTGTTGGTATGAACCACGGTACTTTGAGGAAGATATTTTCATAACATCTTTCTGAAGCGTTCAAGAGGATATTTCACCTACTCATGTATAATTTTTTTTCTAAATTTTTATTTACTTATTTTTATGTGTATGGGAGTTTTGCCTGCGTGGGTGTTCATGCACCAGGTGTGTGCCTGATTTTTGCAGAGGCCAGAAGAGGGCTTCAGATCCCTTGGCACTAGAGTTACAGTTAAGAGCTGGGATGTGGATGCTGGAAGTTGAACATGGGTCCTCTGGAAGAGCAGCCCAGCCATCTTTCCAGCCTCTCCTGCACGATCTTGTACCATCATGTTTTGTCATGTGGAACCCATTGCTCCCTAAGTCAGGCAGGTCTTTTGAATCATTCACTGTCACCATGACCTGCCAGGAACATCTTTTGAGTACGGGAAACTGTTTCACTTACTGTGGCATTTGTAAAGTTTCTCCAAGAGCTTGGAAGCTTAAGCTTATCTTTTGCAAGGAACATGGGCAGTTGTTTTCTTTCGAAGACTTGGCAGATGCCAAAGTCAGAAGTTTTTGAATTGTTCTTTCAAGGAAACAGGGTAGTCCACGAAAACACAGCTAGTTCAGGTTGCAGCTAGCTCACTTTTTTACAAGTGCTTCCCAGTTCAGAACAGTGCTTCGTGTGCACTTTCCATTTAGTCACAAAGAAAGGAGGAGGAGGAAGTGGAAGAGGAAGGAAGGAAGGAAGGAAGGAAGGAAGAAAAGAAAGAAACCTCACTTAAGATCTAGTGAAAGGACTAGTTACTTCGTTAAGGGCATGCCTAAAGAACACATGCTCTCCTCTAACGTGTGTGAAGAAAGCAGTGGCCACTGGCCTCACTGGCCGCCTCAGCCCTGATTCCCCCGGAGGTGTCGGTCTCCTTCCCCACCATCCGTGCTAAAGCCAGCGTTGTCTTGGGTTATTCTGAAAGCGGTTCTGACCTGACAGAGGACTCCCGGTTGTCTAGAGAGACCCTGCCTTGTAGTCTGGGTGCTGGACCTTTTAGTCTTTAGGAACTGGGTTGTCAAGTGGCCTGAGCAGTATACCGCGTTGAGTCCCTGTCGAGCCGGGAGCGCACCGGGTAAGAGAGCGCACCGGTTAAGAGTGTCGGCTCGGCATTACTCTTAAGGCTTTCCCGCGCCGGCAGCAAGCTGGTCCTCGGCGATGCCGAGGTCTTTCCCTGCCTCTCTGCCCATCGTAGTTTTTAGCCGCTTCCCAGACAAGGCTTGGTGCCTTTCCTGATGTCTGAGTTGGACGCAATTTCGATTGTACTTTCGGGCGTTTATTGAATCGCTGTTTTGCATCACGGTTTTTGTTATGGGAGAGAAGCAATTCTTTTAATTTGTTAGGGGACTTCCCCGAGTGCTTGTTTTCTGTGTAATCCGCATGTTGCCCCAAGAGGGAAGTCGTTGTGTAAACACATGTCTCTGAGTACTAAACTCAAAACTGAAAGCAAAGTTAGAGCAGTGTTGCTTGCGGATCCCTGATGTTTCCGATGGCGAGCCCCGCAGGGGCGGTCAGAAGCAGCGAGGGCAGTCCTCAGCTGCCCGCTCCCCGCACAACCCCGCGGCTCCAGGACGCCGAGGTCCCAGCCGGAGTGCCGGGGTCCCCGGAGCGCGCGTCTGCACACGGCGGGGCTGGAGGCTGCGCCGGCCGAGCGCGCTGCCCTTAAAAGGAGGCGGGCCGTACCACCGCAGCGCCCGCGGGGGGGTCCCGGCGAGCTCGGGCACCTCGAGGGGAGCCGAGGACCGCGCGCTTCGCCCTCGAAGTGCGAGCGGACTGCGAGCGGGGAGCCGGCGGCGGGCGGCGGGGACGCGCCCCGTGGTCTTCAGTGACCCGAGAGTGCCCCGGGGCGGTGGGCAGCGCCGGTCCCCGGGCTCGAGCGAAGTGCGGCTCGCCCGGCGGCCCCCGGTGCCCGGATGTCCGTCAGGCTCGGCGCGAGCCGAGGCTCCGGGGGGCGGAGGCGGCGCTGAGGACGCGGAGCCGAGGACGCAGCGGCCGGGAGCCGAGCGTCCGCGCGGCTGGGGCGTCCGCTGGGCAGCGTCGCCGACGGCTGCGGTCGATGCGGAGCGCGGCGCGGGCCGAGGGCCCCGCGGGGCGAGGGCTCTGATGGACTCGGGACGCCGGGCTGTGTGAGCCGAGCCATGGCAGCCCACTCCAGGTGAGGCGGGCGCGGGGGGCTCCCCGGACCGGTGAGCGGCCGCGGGGGCCGGGGCCGGGGCGACGCGGGTGGAGGGGCCCGGGGCGGGGACCGCACGAAGCCGCTGCTGGGTCCCTGCTATCTCATCCCCGAGTGTCAGGCAGTAAAGAGTGCAACCGGGTGCAGAGGTGCCCGAAAAGTTAAGGTTCAAGTTAAAGCTCCGGCTTCTGCCCCAAAGAACTGTTACTTTTCGGCAAGTGAAGTTGGTTTCACTCGTCTGCCGGAGCCTGGGTTTCCATTGACGTGCCCTGTGCGCTCTTCTGTGGGTCTCCTAGTTGCTCCTTTGGTGTCTTGAAGAGAAACTTGGAAGTACACTTCATGGAAAATAGAGTTCGCCCCGGAGAGGGTGGGGGAGGATTTGCCTGGTGAGTAATGAAGATTTTCCTGCTAGAATGTACGATTCCACATAAAACGGCGCTGCCAGAGTGAATCTGCTGAGTAGGCAGAGGCCGGAATGCGCTCGGTTGGTGAAAGGGAGCGTGGCTAATGACCCGCAGTTGCTGTCAGAGGAGCACTGTGCACCGCAAGGACCCCGAGTCCTGCCTTCCCCGGGGTTTGCAGGTTTTGAAAGGAACCTTAAAAACCTTGACCTCGCATCGGTGATTGCCTAAGATTGAAGCTGTTAAGTGTCGTTGCATTTCGGTCATGACGGCAATTGGTGGTCGGGGAAACGCGGGAGGCGTACCATTTTAAAACTTGTGCCAGAAAGTAGTGTGGTTGCACAGGTTTACAGTTGTGCAAAGGCTCTTCAGGTATCCTACTGGATGCAGCATAGTGACTTGGAGGTGGATCTGGAAGCTGAGCCGAACTAAATTTTAGTCCTGAAGACTCGGATCGTGGAGAGCAGTAGTAGATGCGTGAACGTTAGAGATTGAGTCGATATGGCTTGAATTTTTCTAAGAGATAAAAACTTTCTAGGAAGGAAATAACTTCTAAATAGAAAACGTCTTGAGTGATGCCTACTTTAAGAACAAATGTAATATTCTCAACTCAGCTTAACTTCTGCCTCCATTTTATTGTGTGTTTGAAGGTAGGGGTTCCTAACTGAGCAAAGGGGTAGAGGAACAGAAGTTGTGTCTATAAAAATGTTTGTTTGCATGGATTCTATCTCCAAACCCCTACTCTGCCAGTTCTTGAGCTCTTGGTACAAGCAGAAACAGTAGATTTTTATAACGCCATTACAGATACTACAGGTGTCTTAAATCTCTCACATTTACCACTTGTTTGAAATTAAGAACTGTTTATCTTCTTTGCTATTACACCATTACTTTGTCAATGATACATCTTGATAAGTAGTCTCCTACATAATTTGTTTCTTTTGTGTTCTTAACTAATGGATTTTGTACCTGATACCTGTACAAGATACCCTGACAGTGCCATTAGTGATCACGCTGCCTCCGGAGCCCATGGCACAAAACCTGAAGTGAAGGTACCTCTGTAAAAATAGTTAACATTGGCAGTATGGGGATTTGAACTCGGGTTGATTGTTCCAAAATGCCTGAGCCCTTAAACTAATGTCAGACCTAAAATGAGATAAAAGATAAATTGGAGCCGGGCGGTGGTGGCGCACGCCTTTAATCCCAGCACTCGGGAGGCAGAGGCAGGTGGATCTTTGTGAGTTTGAGGCCAGCCTGGTCTACAGCGTGAGATCCAGGAAAGGCGCAAAGCTACATAGAGAAACCATGTCTCAAAAAAAACAAACAAAAAAAAAAAATTGGATAAATTGGATACTGTGTGTGTCAGAGGCAGCATTGACTGCTGTAATTGGATTACCTCTCTGGTCACCTAAATAGATAAGTGCTTTATTATCTGCATTCGGTAGTTAAGGAAACTGAGGCCTAGCCAGGGTGTTTCGTGCCCAAGGTCACACAGGTGGAACATGCATGCCCTCACAGGTGGAACATGCATGCCCTCACAGGTGGAACATGCATGCCCTCAGATGGACTGGGTAGCCGCTACAGTGTAGCACGCCCTGCCTCACTGTTACCTCTTCAGTTCTAGCTTTGCCTCACTATAAGAGTTCATAGAATTATTTCTGCTAGGATTGCTCTGCTGCAAGATGTTATAATCCAGGTTGTCAGTATGGTTGCTCAGTGTATTAGCAAATTAAAATAGGAGGTCCATACATTATTTCTGGTCCATACCTGGCCTGGCCACATGCTCTGGAACTAGAGACAAAACTACAAGAGGCCATTGTCTCTTGTTTTCTTTTTTTTTTTTCTTTCGAGACAGGGTTTCTCTGTGTAGCTTTGCACCTCTCCTGGAACTCACTTGGTAGCCCAGGCTGGCCTCGAACTCACAGAGATCCGCCTGGCTCTGCCTCCCGAGTGCTGGGATTAAAGGCGTGCGCCACCAACGCCCAGCTGTCTCTTGTTTTCTTAACGTGCATGTTGAGAGTGCACGCCAGACTGTAAATATCCCTTCAGTTACACCTTGAATGTAGCCTGAGCTTGTGAAGACATCCTGCAATGTGATAGAATAGATAATCTTTGAGATTCAACGAGAGGATATATGGAAAAGATTCAAATTATTTTTGGATTTCATCAAAACCACAAAGTCAGGCCAAATTTCTGTGGGAAGTGCTACGAGAAATTGAAGCCTTCTTTGTGCTGCTAAGGCCATGAACATGTGTCACGTAGATGATTTGTTTGCTCTTGTGACAGTTAATTTGGATTGTCAGGCTCATTGGACTTAGAGATACACAGCTCACTGTTTAACCACCTTGGTTAAGAGCACTGGCGGCTCTTGCAGAGAACCCAAGTTCTGTTCCCAGCACCCACAAGGCAGCTCACAACCATCTGGAGCTAGAGACAAAACTAGGGGATCCAGTGCCCCTTTGACCTCTTTGGACATCAGGCGTCACTTAGCACACATACATACAGGCAAAAACACAAACAATAAAAATCTAAAATCCCAGCAAACCTACCACAAGTAGTTTCAATGTGCATAGACATAATTGTAGGTGAGAACCTGGGGATCCGCAGCAGGGAAAGTGATTGTAGGAACCAGCCATTCCTGACTCCACGATGATGCGAATGGGCTGTGTGGTCCCTTCTGAGCGGCTCCTCAAGGCAGGACACTGTTGCTCTCTTTTGGTGTTCCTGTATCAGTTGTGAGTGATGGCTCAGTATTTCTGGGCTCACAAGCAGCTTTGAAACCAAGATTACATGCTCCTCCTCCTACCAAATCCTGAAAGTAGGTTATTAATCTTTGTTTTGCTTTGGTGTTAGCTTTTGGTGGTTCCTTCCTTCCTTCCTTCCTTCCTTCCTTCCTTCCTTCCTTCCTTCCTTCCTTCCTTCCTTCCTCTATGTATCTGGCTGTCCTGGAACTCACTATGGAAACAGGCTGGCCTCGAACTCATGATCCACTTTCCTCTCCTGGGTTCAAAGGCATGTGTCACTGTGTTTGGTAGTAGTAGATTTCTTAGAAATGGAAGACATTTGTTAACTATTACTTGGAACAGAAATTGATTTTATTAGGATGAGAGTTGGGAGTTAGTCACAGCAGGGCATATACTATGTCTCAGTCCAGTGTCAGCTTTCTCTGGAACTTGTAAACATAACACACCCTGAAAACACTTCCTGGAGAGAACTGGTAGAAGCTTGATTTCTTCAACATGAAACGGTTACAGAGTCTCTTCTATGTGGAGACTGTTCTTCATGGAATTATAGAAATCAGTAAACTCGACAGCATTGGACCTTGTCCTATGTAGAGTGCTTGCTTCCTGTATGCTGAGAGACAGTGCTGAATGCCAGAATGAGAAGGAGTTATGTGTTTGAATCTCCAACACCCCCATTCCTTCACTGAAGCAGTCCATGGATTCTAGGATGGAATACATACCTATCTTTTATCGTAAGGAATTAATCAGTTATACAGCCCTCCTTGTGTTGAGCTCGGTGATAGACCCTGTAGTCACAGCACTTGGGAGTTAAATGCAATGACAGCTGCAAGTTCAAGACCAGCCAGGGCAGTCCTTTGTGCTGTGAGAGTCACTCAGGCCCACACTTATAACGGGGAAGGGTGTCTGGGTGAGAGAATTGCATGTGGTGGTGGTGGAAGCCTTCCCTCCGGGCACTGCAAAGGTGACTAGTTTCCCTTTGGAACTTTAACTCATCAGTGCTGATGATGAAGCCCCAGAAGTCAATAAAGATGTAAAGTCAGGTTGTTCCCAAGCTTGATACAAAGCTAGTTTTTAGCGGCTCTCTCTGATTCTAGAGAGAAACTGTTCCTGTTGTGTAGAAGACTGCACTCAAACTGGTGCAGAACCAGTTTGGCCCCACCCTGGGCCTCCACCACCCACTGGGGAGCCACTGATTACCTGGAAAAAAACCCAGAATGCAAAGTAGCCATGATTAAACAGAATAATTATTGGGAAAGTGTAGCCAAGGAAGAGATTTGGAGGGGAGGATGTATGCCGTCCTTGACCCCCTGACTGGTCCCCACTGTCCTCCATGGTACCTTTATGTATGGTGTCTGTGACAGGAGACACAGACAGGTCTTCAGGGGTTACTTTCTAGTTCTTCCAGGGAGCCCTGCAAGCTTCCTGACTCACAGTCTAGTTCTTTCCAAGACAAAGACTGCAGGAGCCATGACTCATTCTTTCTTAAAGTCAGCTGGATTATGGGGACGTTGTCTGGCAAAATTAATGGAAATGATCTCCGAAGAGATCTAGGTGGTTCTGCAGCTTAGCATGAATTGTTCCACGTCGAATGGACCTGCACTCGTGAGAAGGTGAGTTCATGAATGCTGCTCAACAGTTGTTAAAATCTCCAGTATATTCAGGCAGGAAACAGTCTCCACCGTGGATGTGAGCCGACAGGACATTTCTATCTTGGTGTTATCATTTCTTTCTCTTATTCCAACTGACTTGTGACTGAAAAGCTGTAGAAAGGGAATACATGGCTGATTAGCTCTGGAGCGTTACACAACCCAACTGCCTTTACATAGAAATCTAGTTTTTTCAGTTTTTTTTGGACTTCTCCAATTCATTTGTTTTTCAGGACTCAACAAATAAGTGCATTTCAATTCGGAATGTGAAATGTCTTGGAAATACAGTTTGTGCCCCTAGGAACTGGCATTTCCTGGTTCAGCTGCGTGACCCTCTAGAGCTGGACTATAATTTCTTTGCAGGTGCAGTCATTTTACTGCTCTCTGTATAACTTAGAGCTGCTTTTTACTCCCTGAAGTGGGAGTCTAGCTTTGCCTTGGATTGTTGTTATTTAGATTATGATAGACATAACATGTGTCGATTTTCTTGAAATAGTAGAGTAGGGAGACTGCATGGTGTCCTCAAACACAGAAGCATCACTGGGCTGGTGTGGTGGCATGTACCTTTAATCCTCCCACTCTGAGTTCCAGGCCAGCCTGGTTGGTTTGTGTAGAGAGTTCCAGGCCAGCCTGGTTGGTTTGTGTAGAGAGTTCCAGGACAGCCAGGGCTGCGTTGTGAGAAAGAGAAAAAAGTAACAGTTGAAGTTTATATTTTAGACTCAGTAGAAAAATAAAATTTATAGCTTTGGGTCTGATAATCCAGGGAACCAAACGTGTAGATTAGCTTTAGTCCTGAGTGCTGAATTCTAGGTGTCCGCAGAGAGTGTGGTGGCCCCTCCCGGGCGCACTTTCCTCTCTCCTATCTCTGCTGAGGGTTAAAGCTTAACCCAATGGCTTAGCTGGTGGACACTGGATCCCAAAAGTCTTGTGCTGGTTTATTAGCTTTGCTTTTAATTTAACCGGCTTAAATGCCTGTGGGAGTCTCAGGGCAGGAACTTGATGTTAGATTTAAAGTATTAACAAGAAAGTCTCAGTAGTGACATTATCTTGTCCAAAGGAGCAGAAGTAAACAAAGGGAGAAATATTTTTATTGACACTTAAATTGTGTTTATTTTAGAATTAGGCCTTATCTTTTTAAAGGACACCCACAGTTCGACCACAGCTGAAAACTGCTAAGAACAGTCTATCCGCTTCTGTGACTCACAGGAGTGGTGTTGGGAGTGCTGCTGGCTGGGGGTCCTTTAAGAGGGGGCTCTTCATCACTTGCTGTGTTGATTCTGTCCAGGAACCTTGTCTTTGAGTATTGCTTGTTTCTGGATTGGCAGCTGAACTCATGAAGTCAAGCAATGTTTTAGGATATGTGAGTCCTCATCCTTGGCTCAACACAAGAATCACCAAGGTACTTGTTAACACCAGTGTGGCTTCCCTTCCCCCAGAGCTGCTGATTGGTCAGGTCCTGGGTGGAGCCAGGGTGGAACTCTGCTGGCCCCAGGCCAGGGGCCCACATATCAGCCTTGTGAACTGGTTAGTGAGACAGGAAGAAGCCATGAAAAAGGCAATGTGGTTAAATTTGTATTCAAGACGGAACTCAGGTATACATTTTCTCTCCTGCCAATCCCAGAACAGAATAGCAGAAAGTGTAGACGAACTCCCTCAACCCATGTTCACACTGATCTCGGTCACTGAGCCGTTAATGCAGGGACAGCAGTTGGTCATGCAGCACTTGGCAGGGATCGCTGCTTCCAAAGGACCTCCGTGTTTAGTTGCTCCGTTGGCTCTCCTCCTGTACCACTTAGCCACACTCCCATCCACTCCCTCCCCACCCCAGTTCACCAGGTGCCCGGCTGAAGTTGCAACAGCTGGGAATTGCTGGTGACTACGAACAGGCTATGAACCCGACGTGAAAGCTGTTTTGTGTTTGTTGGACAGACAAAAGCATTGCCTTGGTGTCCTGTGATTGAACACATGACCCTCAGTAAGGAACTCTAAGCAGGACTCATACTGGGAAGTTAGTGTCAAAATGACCGGCACATGTCACTTCCTGTAACAGCATTCAGGAAGCACTGGAGGAGGGGCTGTAACTTCTCAGGTCTTGGAGCACTCCTTCAGGGAGCTGCCCTGTCAGAAGCCGAAGTCGATGAAATATGGAGCACAACTCCAGGGCACTGTGCAGTGTAATTACATTTTGATTCGGTGCACATGTTTTTGTGGCCTCGACAGACCACAGTCACCACGTGACATTCATCCTGGGTAGTGGGTCTGGGTTGTTTGTCAAAGCTGCACCCCTCCCCCCATGCTCACTTAAAAATGCAGGTGTATCTGATTCACCGTGGAGGTAAATGTATGGAAACATGCTGTAAAATTAGCCAGCCGGTTCTCATAGAACAAGAGAAACCAACAATTTGGTAGAAACTGTTTATTTTTAGTCTTTTAGCTGACTAAGGTATTTCTAAGTAATAGAGTCATTCCTGGTAGTTTGGAGTTACCAAAACATTGATTAAAGGGAGTCCACAGTGTTCTAATTATGTTGTTTTAATTTTTTTTCCCTGAAAGGAAGAAATTCATCTTGCTGAGACAATATGCTGGCTTTTAAATCGTTTTATGTTGGCTTATAAAATGATATGTGTAGACTTAAAGTTAACTGAGCTTGAGTATTGCATATTGTTTTCCAGTAACTCGGAGTTGCCGTTGCACTCAGGAATTGTTTTCTTTTCATAGCCTGTGTCTTCCATCCCTTCCATTCCCCTTTTAGACACAGGCCATGTCTTCATTAACTCTATTCAAAAAACTATGTACCCAACCTCCTGGAGGCAGAGGCAGGTGGATCTCTGTGAGTTTGAGGCCAGCCTGGTCTACAGAGCAAGTTCCCGGATGGTCAGGGCTACATGGAGAAACCCTGCCTGGAAAGACCTAAAAGACAAAGACCACATAAATTCATAAACTGCCAGTGTGTGTGTGGTTTCATTCGTGTGACTCCGTGGCAAGGGCTTTATTTCTAGAAATGCCTTATTTTCATTTAGTTGGCCTAAGGACGAAGTGATAGTCTCCAGGCTCATTTGTCTTTGAGTTGAATTTGTAGTTCTTAAATTTCTGGAACTTTCCACGTCTAGTGTAAAGCTTTATTTCTTTGGTCACCTATATTCCCTGATGCTGCTGAAATGGCAGCATTCCCCACCCCCACCTCCTCCAGCGCATGAGGGGAGAGCTTCACCACCAAGCTGTTCTGTTCTTTCTCCATTTTCCTAAAGAAGCAGCAGCACTTTGAGCTCCAGGAAGGCACTGGCTGCCACTCAGTCTTCTGTTTCCTATGTCAAGTCACATTTTATGATTGTTCTATCCTGGTAAAACAAAAAGGGTTTCATTGAGATGTACGCTTTCTGTAAAGTTCACTCATTTAAACTACACAGTTCATTTATATTTCACCCCCATTCATATTTTATTTTTCGTGTCTGGGTTTTTTGCCTGCACCACATGTGTGTGCAGTGCTTACGGAGGTCAGAAAGAGGGCATCAGACCCCCGGGATTGAAGTTACAGATGGTTGTGACCTGCCATATATGTGCTGGGAACAATACCCATGTCCTCTAGAGTAGCAGCTAGTGTTCTTAACTGAGAGTCATTTCTCCATCCTTCACTGATAAGTGGCATAGCATTGACCATCAGTGGGTTTCTGAAGATTTTACTTTTTGTTTTTTGAGACAGGGTTTCTCTGTGTAACAGCTCTGGTTGTCTTGGAACTCACTTTGTAGATCAGGCTGGCGTCGAACTCACAGAGATCCACCTGCCTCTTCCTCTTGAGTGCTGGGATTAAAGGTGTGCGCCACCACAGCACCACAAAGGGCAAGTTTTTTTTTGTTTTTTTTTTTTTTTTTTTTTTTTTTTTTTTTTGGTTTTTCGAGACAGGGTTTCTCTGTGTAGCTTTGCACCTCTCCTGGAACTCACTTGGTAGCCCAGGCTGGCCTCGAACTCACAGAGATCCTCCTGGCTCTGCCTCCCTAGTGCTGGGATTAAAGGCCTGCGCCACCACCGCCCGGCTCCATATTTAATCCACTTTAGTGTTGAGTTCTTTGGCTTTTGCCTTTTCTAGTTTGGTAAGCGAGCCACAGATTTTGGACCCAGGATGTTGGCTCAATGGTGGACACAGTACTAATCTATCCTTTTAATTGGCCCTGATGGCTTCCACCTTTGTCTTTGGCCCTTTGTCTTCTGAGTTAGTGGGTGTGGAGGCAACGGGATGCACGTCCTCCTTTGGGCCAGCCTGGCCTTCCCATTGGTGATGCCGTAGAGACCCCCATCTTGTGGCACAGGATGGTCAGGAAGACCTTCAGCCTGATGGACAGACACATCACCTGTGATCACCACAAGCTGAGTTTTCTTGTTCTCCAGCAAGGTCATGACCACCTTGATGGACAGGTGGTCTCTCAGTGGGGACCACCCCTTGGCCAGCAGTTTCCTCGTCAGCCTGGGCCAGCCGCTCTGGCTGCGCTCTGCTGCTGTCTCTGGCTTGCTCTACTGGACAAGTTTAAGCAGCTGGGTGCTGTTTGATTCTTCAGGGCCTGGGAGAACTGGGGGGCCTGGGAGGCACTTAGGGGACAGGTAGCTCTTTGCCACTGCAGCTGGATGTAGTGGAACCATTTGACAAGCCTGTGAGGTCTCATTTGGGCTGGATGTCTTGTCTAATACCGAAGTTCTTAAACTGAAGACTCACCAATTTTTTGGGCTTCCTGTTTCTTTACAATAGGGACTGGGACTGGGCTGGGGCCACCTTCTTCCCTTGACCGGTTTCCTTTCTTCAGCATCTTGCTCCTCTGGAGGAGAATTCGAGTTTTTGAAGATTTTTTAAAAGTGACCTGCCCTACCCCATTCCCCAAGATCTCTATGTCAATTACAGTTAATCCTAGTTCCCAGACCCATGCAACCATTAGCCTACTTCTGTTGTAAAATTGCCTTTTCTGGGCATTTTACATATGTGGATTCATTAACGGAATGTTGTGGTTTCTTGGGTCCAGTTTTTTCACTCAGATAATCTTTGAGGTTCTTTTATGATCCAGTCTGTTGTGCTTACTGTTGAATAGCGGTTGCAGTGTGGGTTGGGGTGAACAGGTTTTTGTTTGCAGGTTTTTGCCCTATTAGAAATGTTATAAAATTTCCTTGCAAGTTTTTGTGAGGATGTTTTATTTTTTTCTTAGTTATATACTTAGAGGTGGAGTTTATGGGTTCTGTGATCACTTTATGCTTATTTTTAGATTTTTTTTTGGTGTGTGTGTGTGTGTGTGTGTGTGTGTGTGTGTGTGTGTACACTCACACCATAGTGTGAGGGCGGCGGAGGGCTGCTTAGTTGGTTCTTTAACCAACACTCGGGTTCTAGAGATAATTGAATTCAGGGTCCAGGCTTATACAGCACCTTACTTACCTTCATCCTGTGAACTGTCTTACAGCCGTGCTTAATTTTTTTTTTATTTTTTATTTTGGAGAAATTACCAAGTTGGTGCTCCAGTGACTTGTCCATTCTAGCCTAAATTTAGCAGATCTAACTTTAGTTAACTTTTTGGAAGTTATTTGTCATCTTTATAGTTGTGTGGGCTGTGAAAGGAATGACTATGAGATGTGACCAGTTTTGTTTGTATTTGATTGTTAGAAGATGTATTATTTTTAATTTATATGGTTTAAGACCACAACTCCCACATGATGTAGAGCTTTTCTTCCTTCCTTCCTCCCTCCCTTTTTCCCTCCCTCCCTCCTTCCCTCCCTCCCTCCCTCCTTCCCTCCCAAGACAGGACCTCTCTACAGCCCTGGCTTTATGCTTCTCTGTTACCCGTGTGCAGGGCGCTGAGTTGGACAGCCTGCCTGTCATCCCTATGAGATCAGATACCAGCCAACAAAAGAGCAAATAAAACAAATGCAAAACTGTGGCCAGGACTGCTGCCAAGTTAGGTCTCAGGCGACCCCCGTGAAATGGTCCCTCCGTCCTCAGAGGGGTCATGGCTGCCAGGTTGAGAACCGCTGGGTTAGATAGTCAGAGGTCAGTTAGGTCTCATGCGACCCCCGTGAAATGGTCCCTCTGTCCTCAGAGGGGTCATGGCTGCCAGGTTGAGAACCGCTGGGTTAGATAGTCAGAGGTCAGTTAGGTCTCATGCGACCCCCGTGAAATGGTCCCTCTGTCCTCAGAGGGGTCATGGCTGCCAGGTTGAGAACCGCCGGGTTAGATAGTCGGAAGTGAGTTAGCCCGGCCACTGAGTACCAAAACTTGAAGCTAACCCCCTGCCCATGTAGAGAACTGCTCATGGGAAGTAGGCTGACAGATAGCCTTCACCTCTCAAAAGATCTCTGTGAGGTTATAGATAATTTATTTCTGTTACTTACAGCACACAGGGGAGCTTTGCGGGACATTGGAAAGTGTCACAGACAGAAGCAGGTTTTTCTGAGGGTCTCTGACTTCCTGCTGCAGGAGTTTTGACCCTCTGGATATGTGAAATTGCTGCAGAGTTCCCACTGATCATCTCATCTCCCTATTATTCTATCCCACAGTTCTATTCAAGGGAATGTGTTTAGTCCTGGACCTTTTGTGGCATATTCCTTGATTGTTTTGTTTTTTTTATATGCTTCACAAGCATATAAAAGTAATGGTTTTTCTCTATCTTTAGACACTAGAATTAGATGAATTATACAACATACCTGTCTTAGAAAAAGTAGGTTATAAGTTGTATGTTGATCTGCCATGCCTGAGACATGAGTAAAAAGGCTCATATGACTAATGGGGCATTAACTATTAACTATTAACCATGGTATCCTGAGTTCTCACTTTACAAATACAGATGAAATGTCTTTTTAAAAGCTATTATTGGCTGGGTGGTAATGGCACACGCCTTTAATCCCAGCAGTCAGGAGGCAGAGGCAGGCAGATCTCTTCTAAGTTCGAGGCCAGCCTGGTCTACAGAGTGAGTTCCAGGATGTGTGCAGTGCCTACAGAGGCCACAAGAGGGCATGAGACCCCCTGGCACTGGAGGTACAGAGGAGTGTGAGTGTTATGTGGGTGCTGGGAACTCAACCCTAGTCCTGGAAGAGCAGTCAGTGCTTTAATTGCTGGGCCATCTCCCTAGCCCTTTGAATATTTTTGATACGTAGATATCAGTAACAGTTCTTCCTCCTCTTAGAGACAAGATCTCACTCTGTAGGGGAGGCTGGCTTTAAGCTGGTCCTCCTTCTCTCCCTCAGCCTCCTGAGTGCTGAAGACAGTTGTTACTATTCTTGGTTTATGAATTTTAAATGACCCGTTGGATAGTATTGTATCTTTCAGAAGATTTGAGGTAATTTTGTTTTGGTTTCTTTTTAAATGTGTGTTTTATCTTGGTTTACAAGCCGAGGGACAGTTCCCACAAACCTTCATTCTGCACCTCTCCCCAAAAGTGCCCGTTCTTTTTGGCTGACAGCCGCCATCAAAGTCTGTCTTGTGCTGTCTGTCTGTCTGACTGGGCAACAGACTGAGCTTCCTTCTTTAGTGTTAGTCTTCTGCTGAAAATACTTCGAGAACTAAAAAAACCAATTAGATATATTCATTTTATGTGTTATGGGTGTCTTGTCTGCATGCAGGTGCACCAAGTGTGTGCCTGATGCCCAGGAAGGTCAGAAGGCGCCGTCAGATCTCTGGTTACAGATGGTTGTGAGTCACCATGTGGGTCCTAGGAACAGAATCCTGGTCTCTCCTGCAAGAGCAACAAGTACCCTTAACTGAGCTTCTCCCTGGCTCCCGCTTTGAGAATCTTCGTGGAGCTTTGCTGTGTGTGTGTGTCTTTGCAGATGGATTTGAGAGCTCTCTCAGGAAACTTGTGGCCTTTTAATGGGCTGCTTTTCCCACAAACTTGGAAAACCTCATCCTGTTTTTCAGAACATTACAACTTGAATCAGGGTTACGATGTTCCTTGTAGGTTTTTGTGAGATGGAAAAGGTGAGTGCCGGTGACTCCTGAATTACCAGCCAGGCATCGTCCGTCTGTCTCAGAGACAGTGGGCAAGTCCTGTTTGCCTCGGTCTCACCAGAGAGTAGTGGAAACGTGGGTGCCTTTGTTTGCTCTTGCCGTGGATTGAGAAAAACGGCAACAGTACTTTAAATACGGTCATGAGTGGCGTCTCATTTCACTCCAGCTATGCTCCCACAGAATTGCTTGCCATTTTCGGGTAGGCTGGCTGCCAGCAAGTTCTCAGGAATCACCTGTTTCCCCCTCTGTCCCTCACACCTGATGTTTTACGTGGGTGCTGGGGATTTGAACTCAGATCCTTGTGTTTCACTCACTGAGCCAACTCTCCAGCCTGGGGGGGGGGGGAGTTTTTAAGGGTAATTTGTAATGGTGAACTTTGGCACTTTGAAAGGCAGACCTGTATGAAGTGATTTTGAAAAATGGGGACTTGTTGGCTAGAGAGCAGATCTGACACAGAGTAGATAAATAGAACTGTAGCCTCCACCCCTTGTTCCAGGCCAAGCTCACTGTGTGTGTGTGTGTGTGTGTGTGTGTGTGTGTGTGTGTGTGTGTGTGTGTGTGTGTTGGAAGTGGGGCTTGCAGGAAAAGCCGTTTGGAATATGAAGGAGGAAGTGTACTTCTGGTGTTCTCTTTAGAGGCGCCAATCAGAAGGTGGAGAAATAGGACCCGAGCCCACAGAGGATTAATTTTCTGAAGTCTCACAAACACCTAATTCCCAACTAGGGAAAAATCATGATTTTTAAAAACAAGATTGGGGTAGGGCAACACGGGAAACTGAAGCCAGGCTCTGTCCTGGATCATTGGTTTCCCTGGGGAGCTACACCCAGAAGCAAAGCCAAGCATGGTGATCTCTGCACCAAGAGTTTAAAACCAGCCCGGGGTACACGGTAAGACCCTTGTCAAAAGCAAACAGAAAGACAGTATTCCCGAAACCAAGCCAGAGCAAGCCTTTGAAAGGCTTCAGGCCAGGGCCAGTTTCCATGATGATCACAGATACTGAGAACGCACAGATCCACACGTTCTGAGCCATGGTTTTCCTCTCCTTGTATAGATTCACTGTAAATCTGGTAGATGGACTTGAGCTTCTAAACTGCCCTTTCTGATACAGCTTGAGATAATTGCAAGCTGGATCTAGAGAGCAGAGTCACGTGGAGAGATGGAGACACCTCACCTGTGGCATCCTCAGGCAGTCTCCGTTTATCCTGAGGGTTATTTAAAACTTCCAAACATTCAGAAAAGTTGAATGAATTTGACAAGAGAAAGTTCTATTACAGATTGTGACAACATATTCTTACAATGAATTCATGTCTTGGTCATTGTAGCCTACCACTAATATATTTACTTTTTTATACTGGTTTGAATCATGTATTGTCAGTATACTTGTTCCTAAATATTTTAAAATGTATATCATTAACTAAAGTTCGGGAGTATAGTTCTTTTTCCCTCCTAAAATATGCAAAGAGGCACAAACCTTAAAGTGGACTGGGGTGTTCTGACAGAGTAAAGAAGATGCAGAACTATTTTCGGCTTATTTTTTGGTATATATATATATATATATATATGGGAAGGCGACTAAAACGTGAGTAGCCTACATATTCCTGCTCTAATTTTTTTCCTTGAATGGTGTTATTTCTGTTCTTAAAAACAGTACAATGAGCGAGGCATGGCTCTGCATGCCTTTAATCCCAGCACTTGGGAGGCAGAGGTAGGTGGATCCCTTGAATTTGTGGATAGCCTATACTACAGAGTGAGTTTCAGGACAGGCAGGGCTACATGGAGAAACCCTGTCTGGAAAAACAAACAAAAAACTCAAAACAAACAAAAAGAATTTATGAAATGAACGGTAGGATGACTGAGCTGTGGGTATATTGTTGCCAGAGTTGTGTTTCTCAAGCTGTGGGCAGGCAGGCAGGGCCCCGGGGAAAGAGAGGGGATCAGTTGATGTCATCATTCTGCATGGGTTGGGCCTTTGATTTCTGAGCTCAAGGCTTGCTCTCGGAGCCTTCCCTTTGGGCCATGATGAGATCAATGTGGGAATAACTAGATGCCCTTCCAGGCAATCTGGGAGCGGATCTCTAGAGAACCAGGAGCCCCAAGATGAAGTTGGGCAAGTTGTAATTTGTCAGTCAGGTTATCTGATGCTGGTACCTGTCTGCTACTCTCCCACTTTGAGTAGAATGTTACATAAACACTCCAGCCATTTCTCAGCAACTTTACTATGAGGGAGCAGTTGGATTCCTGACTCTGCTGGGTTGTAAGGGAAGCAGGGGTCTGTCTCTCCAAGGGCAGATGAGGGCGGCCACTTTGACAGTCAGGGAGGGAAGGGGGTTTTAAGGCAGAGGGTTTAGACGCTCACTATCTCTGTTGGAAGGTGAGCTTTAATTTTGAGTGTTACCACTCAGGATGCAGACCCTTCAAAGGTACTCAGATCTAGTGGTGCTGACCTCACCAGGCGGTTTTGGAGCATGAGTTCTGACTTTTAACAGCAGGCAGTTATCTTGATTCTTCATATTTTCCAAAAAACCCCCACTCCTTTTGTGGGGCCTCCCTGGGCCTCGCCGGTTTCGTCATCCAATATGTTCTTATGCTTGGCCACACCCTTCTCCTGTCCCTTCCATTCACTCCATCCTTTCACACAGGATGAACTCCAAGGAGTGACTGACAGGTGCCAGGGAAGCACAAGAGACGTTGTGGGTGGGAGAACTGCGCCAGGCCGAGGCCAGCCTGGCTCTCTTCCCAGCACACTGTCCTGCCTTGTTCTCTTTGAGGATGAGGGGGCCCAGGGAAGACGTTGAGATGCGATAGCAATAACCTGGGAGAGTTACAGCCTTTTTCCTCAAGTCAGGAAAGTGGATAACTAGATAGAATTTAATGTCACAAAAGACAGATATTCCAGAAGAAATTATTTCCACCTAGCCGGGAGGTGGTGACACACTCCTTTAATCCCAGCACTAGGGAGGCAGAGAGGCAGGCAGATCTCTGAGTTTGAGGTCAGCCTGATCTACAAAGCAAGTTCCAGGATAGCCAGAGCTACACAGAGAAACCATGTCTTGGGGGTAGGGGTGGGGGTGGGGAGGACCAACCAAACAATAAAAAAATTATTTCCAAAGCAGTATCTACTTTTTTGGTTTTTTGAGACAGGGTTTCTCTGTGTAGCTTTGCACCTTTCCTGGAACTCACTTGGTAGCCCAGGCTGGCCTCGAACTCACAGAGATCCTCCTGGCTCTGCCTCCCGAGTGCTGGGATTAAAGGCGTGCGCCGCCACCGCCCGGCCTTAAAAGTGAACGTAAAATACATCATGAGCTGGAGAAATGGCTCAGCGTTTTATGACCACTGGCTGCTCTTCTTCATAGGAGCTGAGTTTGATTCCCAGCACTCATGTGATGGCTAACAGTGATCTGTAACTCTAGTTCCGGGGATCTGACACCCTCTTCTGGCCTGTACGGGCACTGCATGCACATGGTGCACAGGCATAAACTAGGCAAAATACCCATACACTAAATAATTAAATCTTTAAAGAAAAACAAAAGGCATAAAAGTCATTTGAAGTAGGAAATTGCACTGGAGTTTGTAGCAGGGCTCCGGGTAACACTGTCTGTGCTCTTGAGACCCGGTTCTGAGCCACTCAGGTTGCCCAGAGGTGCCCATTTAGCATTGGAGAAAAGGGACTTTATAGCTGTGATTGGTTCTGTGTCATCATCTGAGGTCCCAGTTGATGTCATCTCCTTTTTATTTCCGCTGTCCCCTTGTCCACACTCTGCTTTTCCTAGGACAGTGCTGTATGCGTCGGTAACTTGAGGTCGTTGTTTGTGCCTGGAGAAGACCGCAGGTCATTGTGGTGGATAGCTGCTCTGGGAAATAATTAGGGTGGCTGAGCTGAGTGTGTGTTTGTGAGAAGCTGTCATCCCCACAAATTATCAGGGCTTCTTTGAATCCGTGAGAGATTTGAGTTGGGGGCTGGGGTGAGATAGGTACAAACAGTCTCTGGTGAATGATCTCTTCACAGTGCTTGCTCCAGGGGTCATGGGGCCCCTTCCCCTCCTGGAAACTCCTGCTCATCTTTCAAGACCCAATTCAGATGTCTGCGCACTGTTCCATGTTACTCAGGCTTCTCAGAGCGTCTGTGTCCCTCATTCCTCAACACTGTAACCAACCTCTGCTTCCTCTGAGTGTCTCCACAGGGTGTAGAATCTTGTTTCCTTATGTCTGGCACATAAAAAGCCAACATTTCCTGGAAATGAGTGGATTTTCTGTTGTTACTCTGAAGTGTAAATGTTAGGGTACAGGAAACTATATGTACTTGATTTAAGTTTTAGAAGATGCCATTGTATTCCAAGACAAATATTTTAAAATCAAAAAATAATTTTTATCATGGCACAGGTATTTGGTAATTTTGAATGTTTGCTTCTTTCTGGTCACTTACAGCAGACATGAGCCTGTGCTTTTCAGAGACAGATGAGACATGAATATGTTAAGGCCCTCAAGGGCGCTGTCGCTGAAGCATCCCGTAGTTGTAGAGGTGGGATGCTTCGTTGGCTAATAAACACCCCTTGTTTTATGCGAGCGAGTGCCTGTTGGCTGTACCCAGGATAGGACTATGTATCAGTCAGTATTGGTGCTCGGATCCTGACCAACTCTGCAAAGCTCACAGCCCCGCATGGCAGGGGTTAAACGGAGACTCCAGAGAAACAGTACCGCACTGTCTAAGGAGATGCCAATTACAGCGGCTGGTGGGAGGTGATCTGGGGTTACAGTGAAAATGAGAATATTTAGAAACATGTAATTGTTGCTGTTGCCATACGAAGCACCCGTGCATGCTTCCAGCTCTCTTCTCTAACAGCCTCCCCCCCCAGTTCCTCCTACTTGAAATGACTGGAATGAGATGGAATAGAGACTGCCTCTAGTGTTTTGTTTTTTTATTAAGAGATTTTCTATTTGTTTTACATGTCAACCACGGATTCCCCTGTCCTCCCTCCTCCCACTCCCCAATCTTCCCCCCTCCAGCCCACCCCTCCCCCATGTAGTTTTTTATGATGCTCAACTTTCTGTGAAAACAAGTGTGGCGTGGGTAATTAAATCACCAAAGGGAGAGGTAAGTGCAAGTCAGGGTGTAGAGAAAAGGAATGCTGATGATTCCTGTAAACATCTTTATGGACAGTTTGTTCTCCAACTTTTGTTGTTCACTTTGTATAGTATGCAAATAAGATAAAGTGCCGGAGCGTGACATAGAAATGTGGCAAGTCTCTCTTTAGTATTGTTGTACCCAAGGCAGTCTGTTTAAACTCTGTTGAAAATACAGTTGATCCTGGTTTCTATGACAAGAGCTTGTGTTTTTTGGGGGGGATGGAGGGCCCTTCGCTTCCCTCTCCTGCCTGCCATGATGGGGTTTTGTGAATAGAGTAGGAGCCCTATCTATCATTTTTGTTCCTGTCACTGGTGTTTATTCAGTGACAGGAAAGATAGTTTGCTGGCTCTCTCCGCACCCTGACAGAGAGGCCGTGTTTCTTCGTACTTCGTGCTGGAGGATGTAAAGAAATGAGTCGCCCCAGGCCAGTTTCCCCATCACACCATTGTTCCCTCACAGTTATCAATATACAGACATTGCTTTTCCGCCCATTTTCCAAGTAGCAGCCTTTCCTGCTGCTTCCTGCTGCTGGGCAGCAAGGCGAAGAGCTGAGCCTTGGTCCTGGCCAAAGTCGCGCTGGTCCACTGGCTTGGTTTCAAACACTTCTCTACTGGATGCGATGCAATTGGTTTTCTGGAATGTGTGCTGGAAGTTCATTCCTTGGGAGGGACTCTTCCTTTTAGATCCCAAACTCCTGTGTGTTCCAAGCTGTTCTAAAGGAGGGATCTCCTTCAGGCTGGTGTACCGTTTGTAATTAACTAACCGTTAAGTGAGAAATCTTGAAAAAAATCTTTAAGGCGGGGCATAGTGTCACACACCTTTAATTCCAGCACTCCAGAGGCATATAAGTCCATAGAAGGAGTTCCAGGGCAGGCAGGACTACATAGAGAGACCCTTTCTCAACCTCACACTCCATGTTTAATTTTTTTTCATGGGATATATAGCTAGTTTTAAAACAACAACATGAACTTCTGAATTATTTCTTGTGAGAAAAAAATGTTCATCTGCCCACCCAGTTGCTACAATGCAACAGTGTAATGATGTACAAGATGAATTTGGGAATGTATTCCTGTTTGGTACTCGGATATCTGTTGATATATTGAACGTTTAGTGAATGGCGTCTATAACTGCCTGTTGTATGAAAGTTATTATCCTTTCCAAATGCTTCCTTTCAAGAGACATGCTTTTAAAGGAAGCAGCAAACTCATTTTCAACAGAGCGTAGAGCGGGTGTGGGATAGCCCACACTTGTTCCGGTGTCCAGGTAGCTGAGGGAGTCAGTGCTGGGTTGAGAGTTACAGGATCACTGAGTGCATTAGCTAGCGGACAAGTTAATTTTAGATAGTAATTGAGAGACGAAGCAAGGTGAAGTGCTGGGCAGCCTCTGCTGTGAGCTGAGCCATGTGTAGATCTGGGGCATGAGATACCAGCGGGAAGCCACAGAGGCGGCTCCAGGCACAGGGTGTCCAGACAGGGCACGGCTGGACTTGTTTCAGGCCTGAAAAGAAGGCCAGTGTGGCTTTTTGGGAGGAGGCTGAATCTAAGAGGTGCCAATTAAGGTGATGTGCTGGGAATGGGACCTTAACTGCAGGATCCCGGATTTGAATGTTGAGTAGTATCTGCGGTGAGCAGTCGGGACAGTGTGGTGCATTGTACATAATGTCCTTCGCAGGATGGAAGCTTAAACTGTGTGTCCATCTCTCTGTAACCCTGGGCTTTAGACTTACAGTGTGTGGCTTCCTGCCCCTCCAGCACAGGTGACCTCTACAGAGGGCTCTTGGCTGTGGGGGGAACCGCTCCGTCTCATGTCTCACAGTCCTTTTCTCCTGGGGTCTTCCCCTGTACTGACTTTTTGGGGTGGAATTTGTGGTGTTGAAGTTTTGCCTTTGGATCTGTCTGTCTATCTATCTATCTATCTATCTATCTATCTATCTATCTATCTATCTATCTATTGTATTTGTGGGTGTACACATGCCAGAGCACCGTATGCAGGTGTGAGGACAGTTCACAGGAATATGTTCTCCTTCCAACATGTGAGTTTCTGGGGATCAAACTTGGGTTTCAGGTTTGACAGCAAATACCTTTATGTGCAGAGCCCTGTCTATCCCTAAAATAACATATAACTATTCCAAGTCTGTTGACTTGAAAATAAGTGTATGGCCGGGCGGTGGTGGCACACACCTTTAATCCCAGCACTCGGGAGGCAGAGCCAGGCGGATCTCTGTGAGTTCAAGGCCAGCCTGGTCTACCAAGTGAGTTCCAGGAAAGGCACAAAGCTACACAGAGAAACCCTGTCTCGGGGAAAAAAAAGTGTCTATCTGCTGTAAATGTTACTCAGACTTACCCACCCCCACCCCCACCCCCGTGTAGAACAGTTTTTGATTAATTAGCAAGTGTGGTAAGCTGACAACTTCTTGTAGTCGTCCCTGAGCACACGGTGTCACTCAGCTGCTCTCTGGTGCATCTGGGAAGCGGTGATGTCAGCGTCCCTTCTAAGTTTGAGTCATTTCATGGGCAGAAGAATCTGGCTGCAAGACCCATTTTAGGTATCAGACAATGAGTCACAGTTTGTCATCTTACAGATGGAATTCTGTGGCGGAATTCTGCAGAACTGTGAGTCGTCTGACGTCTGAACACAATCACTTCAGTCAGATCTGATAGATTGTGTAGCACTGTGCTAAGCTCTAGCGCTGGGTATGGCAACCTGGTGTGTGTGTGTGGGGGGGTTGTCTGCGTCCTTGACGAGCTCCCAGGACAATAAGGCAACTCTAGGTCCAGCTAGAGTCTATCTGGCTTAGATAACTATCCACACGGACAGCAAATGTAGCCTGATAAATGGCACCGAGGAACGGCCAGGATCCTCCCCGGCATCCTCCCAGCTGTGCGTGCTTGGAGAGGTGACAACAAGAGGGGCCAGGGGAATGGGTGCTGAGATCCCTGCAGGAGGTCACGTTCACTGCCACCCTCCCTCTCTAGCTGCAGTCCTGTAGGAGGCCAGGAACTGCGTGTGTGTGTGCGCGCGCCTGTGTGCGAGTGTGAACAAGATCAGATTTAGGAGTTTAAAAGATCTGAGAGGCAGCCCTGTGGAGGTGGCTAGCCCAGGAGAACAGCTGGTTAGTTCCAAATCAAGTGCTGAAGTACATACAGTACCTCACTTGAGTATCAGATTCGGTGTTCAAGCATTGTTAGCTTGCCTCTCCAAAGACAAAAGGCAATGAAGTAAATGCAGTGTTTAAAAATAATAGGACTTTAGGGTCGGTTGCCTACATTCTTAGTTGTGACCACAGACAGGCCCTTTTCAGTTTGTGGCTGTAATGAGGTCAACTCCGGTGAGCCTCCTTATCTTTTAGGTGTGTGATACTGCCCTCCATAGACATTTGAGCAGTGAGGTGAAAGGCCCAGTCATATGAGGCCAGTGCTCTGGTTGTTCCCAGGAAGAGCCAACAGCAGCGTCTGCCCACGTGAGCAGTGTCATTTTGATGGGGAGTGGATGGGGAGGGCTACTCAACCAAGTGACGGTCTTGCTATGTAGCCATGTCCTGGATCTCGCTCTGTAGCCCAGGCTGGTCTTTAACTCACAGAGATCCACCTGCCTCTGCCTCCCAAGTGCTGGATTAAAGATGTGTGTCACAGATTTCATCTTAAGTGAGGGGGTGTTTTCTGTATGTCTCTTCAGTTTACTTCAGCGGAGCACTGTCGTGAGGGAACCCTTAGCTGAGACATTTTTACTACCCTCTAGCTCCAGATTGCCAAAACTTTGAGGTGAGAAGTTACTGCTTCTCACTGCTGTGGTTCTGTAATTGTTATTTGCGTGGTAGTCTTGCTCAGCCAATACATGAATGTGTGTGTGTGTGTGTGTGTGTGTGTGTGTGTATTTTTCTTTAACTCTGTGTATGAGTGTCTTGCCTGTGTGTGTCCATCTGTACCATGGTCAGGTGCTCATGGAGGTGAGAAGGCACTGGGTCCCCCAGAACTGGGGTTACAGGTGGTTGTGAACCACACGTGGGTTCTGGGACCTAAAGCCATGTCCTCTGTGAGAGCGCTGGTCATTCTCAGCTGCTGAGCCATCTCTCTAGCCTCAGTATTAATTTTTTTTAGGTGTCTAGATGTTTTGCCTGCATTGTATGCCTGTGCGCCATGTGCATGCCTGGTGTGTGGGGAGGCCGAAGGTGTCAGATCCTTGGAACTAGAGTTACAGCTGGTTAAGCCCTTGCTTCTAACTGCTCAGCTGTTGCTCTAGCCCCATTGGTTGGTTTGTTTTTATTTTGTTTTGTTTTGTTTTACTTTTATTGATATGTTTGAAAGGTAGAGACTTGATCTTATGTGCATGAGAAAACCTAGCTTTTCTTCTCATCCCCCATTTTTGCTGGGTAGTGCATTGGCATACACAGTTCTCCTAGCCCACACTTAAAGGCAGGTGATTTTGTTTTCCACCTGTTGATTAAAAACTTGACTCTGTAAATAGATCTGCACGTGTTCCGAGGAGAAGCAAGTGGCTGTAAAACACCAGCCCTGCCACCTGGACCTTGGACCATATTCTCCGGTTCACTGCAGGCTCGGCTTTTGTGTCTTCATACACAGGGATCTAAAATTATATGGTAACAATCCAGCGCTGAGTCTAGTTAGCGTTCAGAGCTCTGCAAAATGGCTGCAATATTTCTGTGGGGCGGGGGAGTGTGTGTGTGTGTGTGTGTGTGTGTGTGTGTGTGAGAGAGAGAGAGAGAGACAGAGACAGAGACAGAGACAGAGAGACACAGAGAGAGAATCTACTGAAATACTATGTGAATATCTTTTTGTGAAAAGAATATTGCAACAAAACTATTTTATTTTTGAGACTGGGTCTGGCCTCACAGATCAGCCTGCCTTTGCCTCCCTAGTGATGGTGTTAAAGGTGTGTACTACCACACCAGGCCCCAAACCAAATTTAAACCGAATGTTCCATTTAACCCTAGTCACATATTCACCTTACAGAGGTATAAAGTGTAGTCTAGGAGACAATTTCTAAGTATTAGAATCTATGCAGAAATATCTGGGAGGTTTTTTTTTTTTTTTTTTGGAAGATAAATTAACATGCCATGCCATCTCATTAGAATTCAACTTTTATTCAACTTGTTTAAAACTTGCAACATGCATTTAAGGTATGTAAACCATCTCTTGAGCTGTAAAAGAGACTTTATGATGTATAACAAGAATTTAACTTTCTCTATCATGTATTAACCTCAGGAAAGTGAATGGGCAAGAGGTTATGTGAGCAGTGTTTCCAAGGCTGATTTGTGAACTGGTGTCACCTAAGACTGTTTTTCAGTGTTTATAAGAAGCCATTAGGAAGCCCAGCCCACTGTGGTCAACAGCGGTGGGTAGCTGGGAGTCCTAACACACGATGATCCCTGGGTTCTGCTCCAGGGAAACAGCTGGCATTATAACTATTTTGTCATTGGCACTAGCTGATTTTTTTTTTTTTTTAATGTCACTTTGGGCTGTAAGACTTTGTTTGAGGACCAAGTTCTCCTGATTCAGGACCTGCCGCCCCCAGGCTTTGTTTGTCCTGTGTTTTAGGTGATGGGAGGGGGCATGAAGAGTGAAAACCTTGGAAGACTTAGCTGAGTGACTTTTACTATGAGAAAGCCTGTTGCACATTCTTCTCACACACAGGAAAATATTTTATTTTGTTTTCAAACATGGAGCTATCTTGTGTTTAAACAACATTTGGAGAAATATAGTTTAATGACAAACTAATGTTACACTTTTTAAATGTGTTGACATCTTTCATAAAACTAACATGTAAAAAAAGTTTCTAAGATGCCATGTGGCAAGAATGGAAGCAAGGGGCAAAAGATGAGTGGAAGCAGAATTGTTTTAACGCCGCTGACCAGACCTACGGGCCCTGTGCTGGACCTCCTTCTGCTTGTGACACAAATGCACATACCTATTTGTCAGCCAAGGTGGCTGGAGTTGTGAGTCTTACAGATCGTTTCCATTTGTATGTTCAAGGTAGAACGGCATAGAGTTTCTAAAAATCGTAAGGATGATTCCAGTGAGTGTACACTGTTGATCTCCTCTTCCTTCCCTGGCTATAAGGAGAAATGTATGGAAGAAATACTAAACCTCTGCTCTCCAAAGGAGAATTAAATTAATTCTAGAGGGAGCCGGTGACATCTTTGAGAGAAGGCATACACGGAGTGAGCAGTCAGGGTGATAAATAGGTAGTCAGCTGTCCACAGGCAGCCCTGTGGGCCCTGGGTTGCCATGGGAGCTGGAATGGCATTCAGCAGTCCTGCTTGACTAACCTAGTTTAGTGGCAGGGCTCACGGACTGGCGCTAGCCTGGGAGAAGGTGCTTCAGCCAGATGACACAGAGCCAGCATGCTGCCCCAGGGCGGCCGCCCAGCCAGGGCCTTTGTGTGCCTCCCCTTTGCTATGTCCCTTTTTAGTGCTAAGGAAAGAGAGGAGAGACCCCCTCCCCCCTTAATGCTGACAGAGTTGGGATGACTTTCATTTCCTCAGTACTTTAACACCTCTGCGACACATTCCATCCCCCAAGGAGAAGCCTTTGAGTAAATGTGCCATGACAGGCCCAGCATGGGGTTGACTTAACCACTGTACCCGAGGGTGTGAGGAATTGGAGCTGAGTTTCTCAGAATTTTCACCACCTCTCTGAAAGTGAGCACACCCTGGCATGTTTTAAGTTTCCAAACCTTCGTTCAGATTTTTTTTTTTTCTTTTTAACCAAGTTAGAGTGGTGAGTTCTGTCAGTGAGAACATCTGGGTTACAGTCCACCTCAGCCGGCTTGAGAACTCAGTGTAAGTTCTTCACGTGTGAGCGCTTGCACAGGCATTAGCAGCGTGAGGCCTTCATTTCTCCCTCTCGGTTGGAGGGGGCGGCTTGCTGCATTCCTGCAGAAGTCTTTCCACTGTGTCCTGTTGAACCTCCTGCTGCAGAGACCTCATGGAAGACTGTGGCTACTGAGATGTTTTCCAGTGCTTCTGCAGAACTCCTGGATTTGGGGTGAGCAGAGTCTGCAGGTGGGGTTGTATATAACCCTTCAACCCATGGGCTTGTTTTGTATGTAGTCAGTTAGACTTCATGTGCTTTCTTTCTAGATGAGGATTACTGGGTTGGAGTGGAGGCCATATGAACATGGCTTGGTTCACCAGCCAGAAGAATTGTAGAAGCTCCCTGTTGTGAACATTATGGGAACTTAGGTGCAAGGTTACTTACATAGCCTGTCCATGAAATAAACCCATGTGAGTCTCAGTATGTGAGAAACATAAGTCAAGAGGTTACTAGATTATTATGAGATCAGTGCCCTCGAGTTTGTGAAATTTAACAAAAGGGTCTAAAGAAGAATTGTAGCCCCGTTTTCAGAAGTTGAAGAGCACCTGTAGCCTGCACGGCCCCCTCTGTCCGCTTCCTGTAAGGTCTTTGTGTGATTAGTTGAACCGGTCATGTGTTCTGTGGTTTTGAGATTGTTCTCCTGTCAGGGATAATACCTGGACTGACGTGTACCTCCTTAAACTAAGGAATTAAGGTGATTACAAGTTAGCCCGCCTTCTTAGTCGTCACCACCCCATTTTACACAGCCAGGCAGGTTTGCTAGGAGATCCGTGACTGAGAACATAAGCTTTTGTCAGGCTTTTGGATTTCCAGGGCGTCATGAGAAAGCCAATCTTTGAGCCTTATTTTTTTTCCACTTGGAAAATGGGTCTAATAAAAAATCCTATTATGACAGGTCTGATGGACAACCGAATAGGAGAGTAAGTGATGTGGCCAAGACAGTGCTGGCCGAGGCCCAGCACAGAGGCGCCAGTCCCCGCCAGAGCTGTTGTCCTCAGCGCTGGGACACTGTCCTCACCTAACAGCTTCTGAAGACTGGCAACTGGCCTCTGCAGTCTGCTCCTGTAAAAGCCTTTGCCCTGCTCGGATGCTCCCAGAAGCATGAGTTAATGTCGAGTGCTGTGGCCATCAGCAAGCATCTCTGACTTACGGCTGTTTGGCTATCATCAGTTCGATGTTACCCGAGTATGCTAGAGAGTGAAAATTGTGCTGCTTCTCCTGGGGGAGGTGGTTACCTTTAATTAAAGCCATAGTTAACTTGTAATTATTCAAGGGTAATTACAGAGAGAGAATCACTAAGACCTTCACTGCTGCCTAAAAAAATTCCCTCATTTAAAAGTTCTCCCAGGCTGTGCAGGGTGGTGGTGACGCATGCCTTTAATCCCAGCCCTCAGGAGGCAGAGGCAGGCGGATCTTTGTGAGCTCTAGGTCAGCCTAGTCTATAGAGTGAGTTCCAGGACAGCCAGGGCTACATAGAGAAACCTTGTCTTGAAAAAAAAAAAAAACAAAAAACCCACAAATACACACATACATACATACATACAAACATACATACATACATACACACATACATACATACACACACATACATACAAACATACATACATATACACGTACATACATACATACATATATACATACATCCGTGCACCCATACACACATGCATATACTCTTCCAGGCTGGTGAAATGGCTTGGCAGGTAAGGTGAAGCTTGGCAGCCTGAGCTCAAGACCTAGAACACAGAGAAAAGTGGAAGGTGAGAAGCTGTACCATAGCGTAGTCCTGTGATCATCATGTGTGCTGTAGTAGGCATGTCCCCACGTCATGTGTGTGTGCATGGACAAACACACACCAATGACCACAGTAACACAGAAAGGACACTGCCCAGTGGCAGTCCTGTAGAGAAAGCTTGAGTTTATTTCATTTCCGGAACTCACATGATGGTGGAAAGGAATGAACAGCCTCTCCAAAGCTGTCCTCCACCCCACGTGCACACTGCACACGTTTGTATGTGCACATAACAGTCCTTCCTTGCACTGTGCTTGGTTTGATGGTATTGCTCTGTTTTGAAGTTCACCTTGCCCCTGATTTCAGCGGGACTAAGAAAAAAAATATTTCTGGAAAAAATATATTGCCCAGGGCCCTTTCAGAAACAACACTTAGGCTACCGCAGATTTTTAGCAAATCAATACTGAAGTAAACCAGAAGCCTGCCGGTGTAACTGGCAAATGCTGTTAGCTGCATGAAGAAAAAAGGCCCAGAGAGGGTCCCCAGCCTACCCTACCCTGAGCATCTCTGTGAACTGGTTCCTTGGCCCTCTGCCTTGTTCAGGAGCCTTGGCGAAAGGGACCGCAGACAACGTGGGCGAGTCTCCCAGTCTGGACATAGACCCACCCAACAGACAGTACAGTCATGGATGTCTCTGCTCACCTCACTACTTGTAGATTTTTTTTCAGTTGAACAGTGACAGTTATTAAAAGTCTTTGCTAATGTTTATTACATATGGCCCTAGCCAGGGTCACACCTTTAATCTCAGCACTGGGGAGGCAGAGGCCAGCGAATCTCTGTAAGTTTGATGCCAGAGTGCTCTACATAGAGAGTTGTAGGACAGCCAGGGCTACACAGAGAGATCCCATCTCAAAATCAAACCAAAGCAGAGGAGGGAGCGTTGCTGATGCCAAGAATGTGCGAAGGCAGGAGGGCCGCAGGCATGGCCAGACGAGGCTACACAGAGAGACCCCGTCTCTTCCCCTCCGCGTCCCAAAACACACTTCTGCCAGCCTGTGAACCACCCTGTTCTTACTAGAGGAGAGTCTAGCTTATATTTTAGTTTCTCCTCTATTGTAGTATGCCAACTAGCATTAAATGATCTTTGCAGCTATGAGTTCATATCTGTCATCTTTGAAGTTTTAGAAAAAGGTTCTTATACTTTTCTTTATGGTATGTGTAACAGGCTGCATGAATTTATGGGCACCACATGAGTGCAGGAGCTCACCAAGGCCAGAGGATGCTGGGTCCCCTAGAGCCAGGGTCACAGGTGGTTGTGAACTGCCTGGTGTGGGTGCTGGGAACTTACCATTCAGTTAGTTTTTGATACACTGGTCTAAGCATATAATTATTTTTACTCTTTTCTAATTTTTATTTTTGAGATAGGCTGGCCTGGAAGTGACTATGTATCCCAGGCTAGCCTCAAACTCCCATCCTCCTGAGTGGGATTACAGACATGAGCCATCACACCTAGTTTTAAGTAGATAATTTTTGACCAATCCTATCAAATTCAGTCTGGTATCTTGCCCTTCCTCCCCAGGTTGAAAGAAATAGAATTTTGTTTTGTTTTGTTTTTTTTTTCCAAGACAGGTTTTCTCTGGATAGCCCTGGCTTCCCTGGAACTCTATATGTAGACTCAGAGATCCACCTGCCTTTGTCTCCCAAGTGCTGGGATTAAAGGCATGTGCCACTCTGGTGAAATAGAAAATTTTTAGGTTGACTTATTTTCTTAGATTATTTTTGCGTATTTCTTCTAGTGTTAAATCTAAGAAAGTTGCACAGGAAGATATATATATATATACACACACACACACACTGCTCTGGGCGGTCGTGGCAGAGGATGCAGAGGCAGGCATAACTCTGAGTTCCAGGACAGCCTGGTCTACAGAGTGAGTTCCAGAATAGCCAGGGCTACACAGAGAAACCCTGTCCCGAAAAACCAGAATGCGTGCATGTGTACGTACATACATACATACATACTACTACTGCATGCATAATGGCTGTGCTTTAATATAAAAATATTTGATTGACTTCCAGGCAGTAAGTACCACATCTAAGTACTGTGTGAGTGAAGATGAGGTTCTTTTCTAATGGAATCCTATCCCAGGGGAGAGATAAAAGAAGCAATAATGTGCTGGGCAGGAACATAGTTGGTGGATTTGAGGGACGTCTTTAAAGTGGGTGACATTTGAGTCACTGGATCTATCAGAAATTGAAAGTTAAGGGGTGGGGGCATCTGGTCGGAGTCGGGGGAGGTGGAGGGAAAGAGGGCATAGATTGGGACTAGAATGGAAGCAAGCTCACTCCCAGGATGGTTTGGAGAGTGAGTGGCCCTGTCGGGCAGTACAGAACCAGTCCTGGAAGAATGCTTACCTTTCAGTAGAGGGGATCTAAGTGGGGATTAGAGACAGGGGCTGGCTCTTACAAGAAGGATGGCCAAATAGTGACAGGCCTGCAGGGCCACTGGAATCCAGTCAAGTGTTCACCCAAACCAGATTGTCAGGGAATTCTAATGCCAAAACAAAGATTAGAGGTTATTCTGTAGTATAAGGGGCCATCAAATGACTGTCATTTTAGATATGGACAGTGACATGAGGATTGGAACCTTAGACCCAGTCATTAATGGGAGACTGAGTTTGAGGAGGAAGCTGTGGCAGCATGGAGACCAAGAGGCTCCTGTCAGGGATGGAGCGTGAGAAAGCATTGGAGGGCGTTGGACGGCAGCTAGAATTGGGAAGGACTGATGGACACACACCTAAGGCTGTCGAACGTTTTTCTTTGTTCAGATAACACCGGGAAGGAAGTCTTAGCAGATCCCCAGAAGCAGGTCAAGAAAACCAACTCTTTTTATGGTTCCTTTATTCCCATTATTCAGTGTAGGTCACAGAGGAAGGTCTGGAGGGGCACCGTGTTACGGAGAGTGGGGCAGGTCTGTTTGCGGCTTATGTGTGGCTGAAATCGGCATTCTTTCAGAATCCATCTCTGATTTGTGTGTCAGTGAGTTCGTCTGAACCAGTTTGATACCATGTCCGATGATGTAGATACATTTTTATGTGGTTCAAATTGGACTGTGTGATGTTCTTAGTATATAGAACTGACATGTATAATTGGATTGTTCATCCTTGACATTTGAAATAAGTACAAATCATCTTTCTGACTTTGTATGCTAAGATACCCTCAGAGTGGACTGAGAATAAATGATATCTTGGGCATTTGGTGATCTTTTAATTAGAAAATCAGTCTTTGAATTTTCTCTGTAGCCAAGGATGGTCTTGAACTTTTGGCAATCCTCCTGTTCTGAGCCACTGGTCCAGTAAGACTTGTGCCCTTCCCATCCTTCCTTCCTTTTATCCCCTCCCTCCTTTTGTGTGTCCATGGAGGCCAGAGGAGGTGTTAGATTTTTTTTTTTTTTTGAGTTGGACTTACAGGCAGCTGTGAGCTGTGAGCGAGCTGCTAGGGGGTCCTGGGAACGGAACTCTGGTCCTGTGCAGGAGGAGCATGCACTTCTAACTGCCGAGCCATGTCTGCAGCCCCAGGTGCTCCCTGTTTCGTTACGTCCCTGTCACCGTATCTTCTTGGACCTGTTCTTGCTCCTTTCACACCTCTGTGTGCACAACAAACCTTGGATACTGATATGTTGTTGTTGTTGTTCTTTTGTGGCATTTGGAAAAGCTTGTACAATGAAGATAGAAACCTGCTTCGGATTAGAGAGAAGGAAAGACGCAACCAAGAAGCTCACCAAGAGAAAGAGGTGTTTGCTGAGAAGACCCCTCTGTTCGGAGAGCCCTACAAGGTATTTACTGTGGGTGAGAGGGAGAAAGGCTGGCCTATCCCAGCATTAAACTCGATGATAAAGTTATTCAGTGCAACCGAGTTCAATCGGGGGGGGGGGGGGGGGGGCGCAACTGAGAAAATAACTGAACCCAGAGGTTGTTTTTGAAAACAATCTGAACACTCTTTGAACATCGTTAGTCAGAATTACCAAAGTGTGTGGTTTTCTTTTGTTATGGTAGCCTCCTGTAATTAGTAATGTGTATCTGTGGCAGGCTTCTCAGCGGGGGGATATAAGTTAACATTGCATTACACATGAATCTGAGAGGGTTTTTTCTTCATGGTATTATTACATCATAATTATTTATTAAGTGATTATTGCTCTGCTTAGGTTTGATTCCCCAGTCTGAGTCTGCCGTCTTCCTGTTTTTCAGACTGCAAAAGGTGATGAGCTGTCCAGTCGGATACAGAACATGCTAGGAGACTACGAAGAGATGAAGGAGTTCTTGAGCGCCAAGTCTTGCCCTCAGCGCCTGGATGGTTCTGAAGACAGGCCAGGGAAGCCGAGATACCCTTCATTTCACGACAGGGGGAGCAGCCTGGCATGCAGCTCCTTCCGCACGCACGTCTACCACCACCAGCCTGTCCATACTTCTTCTGCCCCGGGATCACTTTCTGTCGGTAACGTTAGCCACAGTCCAAAGATGGCACCACCAAGGATGGAATCAGTGCCAGGTCTCCATGCCAAACACCATGGCCCTCCCGACAGCCAGCATCTGACTCAAGATCGCCTCAGTCAGGAGGGGCACTGTTCCAGCCACAGAAAGTGTGACCGCAGAGCCGACGGTGACTCGGCTCCGGAGATGAAGCTCTCACCCTTGATCTCCTCTCTGCCGTCGCCGGTGCCACCCCTGTCACCTGTACATTCCAGGCTGCAGGGACCCAGCAAGGCCCGCGGTGGCGGCGGCAGCTCCAGCAGTAAAAGCTACTGCGCAGCCACGTCTTCCAAGGACCTGGTGGCGAAGGTGCAAGAGAACGAGACTGCCCAGGACAGTCTGGTGGCAGTTACCGCCAGCCTTGGGGTAGCCCCTCCTCAGACATTTCCACCCCCTCCCCTCCCCTCAAAGAGTGTTGTTGCAATGCAGCAGAAGCCCACGGCCTACGTCCGGCCCATGGACGGTCAGGATCAGGCTCCCAGTGAGTCCCCCGAGCTGAAGCCGCCACTGGAAGACTACGGTCAGCAGAGCTTCGAAAAACCAGACGTCAAAGTGCCCGCCAAGGCCAAGCTCACCAGACTGAGGATGCCCTCGCAGACGGTGGAGGTGAGTGGGGGATTTCTGGGGACATGTCCAGTTAGAGGAGTTTAGAGATGCAGGCCTCCTGGGGGGTGAGAGGAGGGAGGTGAGTCTGGCCTTTGGGTGGGGGCATGGGGCATTTCTTTTTCTTTAGGATCTGACCAATCCACGAGGAACTCAAATCTGACACTTAATGTAGACACTGGAATTCAAACTTTGTTATTTTAAGGACAACTGTCTCATTGTTGAGGCCTGAGATCCTCCTGCCTCAGCTCCTCTGTTCGGCAGGATGCCTTGTTCAACATACCGTTTGCAGACTCTTCATTGAGTCGTGGTAAAGCGTGGGGACCGTGAGTAGGATTAGCGTGTACCCATGTGTGTCCACAACCTAGTCAAGACACATAGCATTTCTACTACCAGAAAGTGTTCAGCCGTCAGTACCTTTTGTCTCGTTGGGTCCTTACCAGTTTGAAAGAAAAAGCAAAGAAAAGTGCACAAATCAGGATTAATACGTCCTTGGTCCCTGTCAATGCTTCCTAAGGCAAGTGAAATCAAAATATTAAGGCGTTGAAGGAAACGGTGTCAGGTGTGAGTGTGCCTGGACTTGGGATGGTTGGGCCCTCGCCTCCGCCACGTGGGTCTTGGGGACTGAACATGTGGTTTGGTGGCAAATGCCCTTCTTCTGAGCCATCTTCCTAGCCCCAGATATCTTCATTTTTTTAAAGATTTGTTCCCTGTAAATTATAAGGAGCTTTTCAACTTAATTTTTTTTTTTTTAATTTTGTTTTGTGTTTTTGAGACAGGGTCTCTCTCTTAGCCTTGGCTGGCTCTACCTCCCAAGTGCTAGAATTAAAGGTGTGTAGCACTATGCCTGGAGATCTGTTAAAACATTTTGTTTACTAGTTGATATCTCCTTTCACA
The DNA here is from genome assembly GCF_949786415.1 of Peromyscus eremicus. Lineage (NCBI taxonomy): Eukaryota > Metazoa > Chordata > Mammalia > Rodentia > Cricetidae > Peromyscus > Peromyscus eremicus. Next base: position 91,931,961 of record NC_081426.1, read on the forward strand.
AGGAGTCACAGACATACACAATGATGTCCACTATGGTGTTTCAAAGCAACCAAAATACTGTTTCTTGTAACTTTCGAAATTAAAATGTAACTACATCATTTTCCTCATTTCATTCCTTCCTCTAATTCCTTCCACATACCAGTCTTGTTTTCTCTCAAATTCCTATTCTCTTTTCTGTAATTGTTACACACACACACACACACACACACACTTCTTACTCAGACTATATAATGTTACTTGTATATTATACTTTTTTTTTTTTTTGAGACAGGGTTTCTCTGTGTAGCTTTGTGCCTTTCCTGGGACTCACTTGGTAGCCCAGGCTGGCCTCGAACTCAGAGAGATCCGCCTGGCTCTGCCTCCCGAGTGCTGGGATTAAAGTATACTTTTTTATATCAAGAAAAAAAAATGTGTTTTTCTACTCCTGTGATAATGGTAGACTTGTCTGTGATAGAATTGGGGTTCATGTACTATCCCTGAAATTGGAAACTGGTAGTAATTACTCTAAAATGAAGATTATGGACTGGGCCGCGTGGTGGCGGCGGCAGCAGCAGTGGCGGCACACGTCTTTAATCTTAGCACTCAGGAGGCAGAACCAGGCGGATCTCTTTTGAGTTCGAGGTCAGCCTGGTCTATGGAGTGAGTGAGTTCCAGGACAGGCTCCAAAGCTACACAGAGAAACTCTCTCGAAAAGCCAAAAACCAAAACCAAAATACAAAAACGCAAAGATTATGGCCTGGATTGCTGGCACAGTGGTTAAAGAGCACTGTCTGCTTTTCCAGAGGACTTGGGCTCAATTCTCAGCACCTACACAGTGGCTTACAATGGTGTGTAAGTCTGGGTTGAGGGAATCTGATGCCCTCTACTGGTCTTCTCCAGTGCCAGGCATGCAAATGGTAGGCATACATACACACAAAACACCCAAACACATAAAATAAGATAGATTAAGATGGGTGGAACAGATGTCCATGCAGGCGTGCATGCCTGGCACACACACAGAGGGAGAAAATATTACTAGTTCACAAGTGTTTGAAGCGGTCTGTGTTTGTGTGTGGGAGAGGGGTCTCGCCATATCATTCAGGATAGTCAGTAATCCTCCCACCTGAGGTTGGACTCAGGCGAAGAGGATCTACCGCTGCTTACCTGTTTCCATATATAAATTCTCTAGTTTGCATATCCATTGCTCAAAGACCTTCGAGACACCCAGGTTGCAGTCTGTGTAATATCATTTGTATTGGCATATGTATTTGTGTATAGGATATATGTGTACCTGTGGTGGGTACTGGTGCCTGAGGCTGACATGCCACGCCTTTTTCAATTCTGTCCACCTTGTGTATATGGAAGCAGGCTTTGTCACTGAGCCCTGTGAGCCCCACTTCCACAACAGAGGGATCTCCTGCCTCTGCCTCCAGCACACACTTGCCTGTGTTGGGATTACCAGTGAGCAGCTGTGCTCACCCGGAGTTTATGGGTTCCCTGTGATCTAGTCTCTAAAGCTGCTAATCTGTTTCCCCAAATTCCTTTTGTAAAACTTGAAAAAGGGTCAGGGAAGCCAAGCTCCGTGGGCTCACACCATCAGTCTTAGGAGGCAGAAGCAGGTGGTTCTCTGAGAGTTTCAGATCACTCTGGTCTGCATAGTGAGGTCCTGTGTCATGTCCCCCCTCCTCTACCCCACCCCAAACCCCCTTTGGTTTTTCAAGATGACATTTCTCTGTGTAGCCCTATCTATCCTGGAACTCACTATGGACAAAGGCTAGCCTTGAATTCAGGGAATCCACCTGCCTCTGCCTCCAGGATTACCAACATGCACCACCACCACCAACCTTTTTTTGGGTCCTTTAGCTGGAAGATCTAATGGCTCCGTATGGCAACTAAGAGGAGAAGCCTGCTCCCTTAGGCATCAGCTTTGGATTCTTGACTCAGTTCCCAAACAGTGAACACAACTGAGAACGTTCAGAAAATAGCATTTGCTCGGGGCTGAGGGGGAAACAATCAGAGGGTAAAACTGACCCGCTATGGCAGAGCTTGCTGGACCTGTGAGTTCAGCCTGTGACGATTTCTGCGCATTGTTCTGTGACGGGGCAGAAGGAAGCAAGGCCTGGTTCTCAGTCTCATTCTAACACCGCTCCAAACACCACTGTGGTCTTTATTTGGGGCTTTACAATTATTTATCTGAGTAGGGCATTCAGAGGGTACCTTGCCGGAGTTGGTTCTCTCCACCACGTGCATCCTGGGGTTCAGTTTGTCTGTCCCTTTTGTCAGCAGGCACCTCTGCCTTTTTCCTAGGGCTGAGTTCAACCCCCAGTCTGACCAGCCCCACTCCATCTCATGGATGGGACATCTGAGCATGTGCTCAAAGCATTTCCCGAGAACTCCGTGGGTCTTCAGATGAGTCAACTGACACATGAATGGTTAAGATATTTGTTCGGGGCAGCACAGAAATTCAAGAAATTATCCAACACGAGCCAATTTGACATTAATAAGGATTGTTGTCTTGTAAATTCCTCAGTCAGTGAGTAATGCATTTCAGCGGTCTGGTTTGGCCCTACAGTGCTCATCTGCCTGGCTGCCCCACACTGCTGTGCCTACCTCAGTCTCCTAGAGCTAAGGCTAGCCACCACACACAACTTCCCACTCCGTCTTACCTTTAATTTTTTTTTCTCGTAAACTCTTTAGCCCAGAAATTACTTTCACTAATACCTAAAGTGCTTTAATTAATATTCATCTCTTGAAAGAAGAGTGCAGGGCCTGGTGTGATGGTGCACACCTTTGATCATCACTCCGGAGGCAGAGAGGCAGGTGGGGCTCTGTGAGTTAAAGTGCTGTACCCGCTGATGAGATTTCTGGAAGGGGCTGCACATGGGTCTGGATTGCCACCCCAGAGAAGGCCCAGGAAGTCTGTCCAGAGGACCCTTTAGCCTCAAGCCTCTCAGACTTCAGAGGCAGATCTGTGAGAACACATGAGCCGGTAGACACAAAGCGTCAGAGGCCCCCACACAGACCACACATGCCAAGGGATAATGTTGTCCTGTTTAGGACAATATTTTTCAGAGTGTCGACTTTTCCCATTTCTATGCCGTGTTATAATAAATTCACTGTACACTAGCTCTTACCCGTTTATTTTCTCTGTTTGGGTTTTCAGACTGTAAAACTAGAGTCCTTCTGTGACTAAATAATTTGTTCCTGACAGGAAAGATGTTTGAGACATTTTGTAAGAATGTCCAGATTAACTGATAGGAAAATAATTCTTTCCAAAGCTCACAAGTTCTCAGGCATGAAAAAATGTTGGAAAGGACTTAAGGAATTCGAAGTATACAACAGGATTCTGGAAAACAAACAAATACTTCTAAAGTACAATAGCAAATGCTTGCCTTAGGTAGTATGTTAAATGTGGATTCCAACCACAACTTCCAAACCTGAAATAATAAATAAACAAAAATGAATTACCGCATTTGACTAGTACACATTGTAAACATGTATTGAAGAGTTATACCATTTCACAAATATGCAGTTGCTACATGTTAATCCAAAATTTTTTAAATATTTAAGGAAATGGAAATACTAACTACTTTTTTAATAATACTGAAATATACTGCAGGTTTTGAATTACCACACTGTATCCTATACATAAGAATAATTAAAGTAATAATAAATAAAATTGAACTGTAAGGAAAATAGGCTTGAGCAAGAAACACAAGTATCACAGAATGTTCTTTTCTTAATTCATACATTCAGTCCAAAACTCCAAATTATGCCCACTGGGAATTCTTAGAATTCTGTTATTTATAAATTAGAATTAAAGAACAAACTAAGGTAATTTATCTAAAGGAGAGAGCTAGAAATATGACCTCTAATTACTTAAATAGTGAGGCCCCTAGATTAAAACATTAAACTTAAATCCTTCAGTCCAGGGGATTAAGGAGATTAGCCTGAGTTTGACAAATTACCAGGGCTTATAGGGGGAAGTGTGGGCCGAAAGTAGGCCATGCATAAACAGAAGAGGAGGTTCAGGAGAAGCCTGGTTGGTTTGGGGCCTGGACCTCTGTGGGGGAGGGGAGGACTGTACTTTGTCAATCTAATGATTTTAGCAACTAAAAATAACAATCAGTGTAAAAATAGCTGATTATGGAGTTCTTGGAGAACATGAATAAGCAGCAAATTTAAACTTGGAAAATAATGATTTTTTTTTTCTCCCTCAAAGATGTAGCTTTGGGCAACTGGGAAGGAGAAATGCAAGGGAAAAAGTAAGTTTGTTAGGAGATCTAGGACCCTTTCCTAGGAAGAATTCTGCTTAAATATCTTAAGTGTTGCTCATCCCACCCAGCGGCCCAAACCAAAACCGTCAATCTAGCCATTGTATCTGGTTTTCTGTCCCTGAGTTCTAAACGTCACACGAATGGCAGAGCGGACACAGGGAAGAGTTAAATGGTCGGGGTAGCTTCCGCGAGCCCGGGAGAGCAGAGTGCCAGGCAGTGGGGTGTTGGCAGAGACGCTACTTGAGGGACCCGGGGGAGTCTCATGTCCCTCTGCAAACGTCTGAAGTGTGAGAACAGCAAGAGGAACAGGAATTTCTTATCCTGGTACCGAATGTACTTCTGGCAATTTTGAGAAGGAACAGAAAGTGAAAAAAACAATTCCAGTTAATACCACCGCAACAGATCTTCCAGTCTGTCTTATCCTTTCCCCGTGGGCTACTATAAGCTGCTCTGTTGTTTGCACTAACTCATTTCCAGCAATTTTAGAGCTTTTCAAAAGAAAAAAAATTTTTTTTTCCCCTGCATTACTTAATGTTTTGTCAGAGCCTAAAATGTTTTTCAGAATCTTGCCCGGCCCCAGAAACTGCAGGTGGAGACTGGTTTGCAGGAAAACAGGGCATTTCCGGGGAACAGAAAGTCTCATTTTCTACCTGATCTTGAATTCTAGCTTGTAAATACTGACTTAAAAAGCAAAGCCCCGGAAAACACAGTGCAGGACACAGCAGCTTGCAGCCCTGGGCTGTTGGTTAGCATCTCTTGCTCAAAATGTCTGTGGGTCACTTGTCCCTATTTTTAGGCTTCTATATTTAGATTTGCAGGACCAGGACTGGGCCAGCCTCCAGGGAGGTCCAGGGTACCCATTTCTGGTTCTTCACGGAACACAGTTTGCTGTCTTTACCCAACACCCGTACCAGCACCCGTAATCTGCACAGAGGTAGACAGATTAACTCCTCCTGGTTCCTCATTCTGCTTCGTGTGGGTCACCCCAGCCCTCCATCTGCCTGACCCCGCAGCACCACGGCCCCATTCACTGGCACAACCACAGAGCTGCCAGGCGGTTGGCATCGCAGCTGCCGCTGGCATAAGGACTCTGACTGGGATCAGAGGAGACTGTCACATCACGGTGACGTTGACCAAAGAAGACAAGTTTGCATTTGGTCACTTGTCCACAGCAGATGCTCTGTGCCAGAACCCCGCCCCGCCCCCCATTCTCCGGTCACCAAATCCTGCTCCGCAGGAAATTTCCCGGGGCTGCCTGGCACACAGAGACCTATGTCTCAAATGCACACTCAGTGGCAAAGACTTCAAGATGTGGGAGAAATCTCTACTTTCCTAATTTTCCCCCACCACACACCCTCAAGACACCCACATGGTGGAAGTTACTTTCTAACTGCACCCCTCCGGTAAATAAATGTAAAAATATATGTAAAAGGAAAAGGTGGATTTTGGAGTGGTATTAAAAAGAGGAATTTGTAATGCTGGTGTGGTTGAAAGGCTGATCCTGTTACTGACTTGTGTTTTTGAAATAGACCGTAGAAATTTGAGTGAGAGCAGAATCCAAGGGGCTGTGAATCCTAATTAGGATATTCCAGATGGCCTCTTCCCAAATTTTACTTAGTAATCTAAAATTTTAGTGCTTAGAGTTGACCCTGGGGGCCTTAGGCCAGTTTGAAGATATGTGTGTGGGTGTTTTGCCTGCGTGTGTCTGCATCCTATGGGTGCTTGGTGCCCTTGCCGGCCAGAAGAGGGCGTCAGATCTCCTGCAGCAACTGGAATCCTGGATGTTTGTAAACTTCCTCTAGAGGAGAACTGGTGCTCTTAACTGCCAAGGATTGAAAAAAATCAGAAAGCCCAGAGAAAGAGACCATTTCTAGTGTTTTAAGAACTAGTTTGCAGCGAAGTGTGTGTTACATATGTGTAATCCCTGCACAGGGAAGGGGGAATCTCCAGCTGGAGTCCTGACCCAAGCAAGCAAGCAGGCAAACAAAACCGAGAAGATCTGTTTGCCAGTGCCAGGGCCTCCGTGTTTTCCTCCTTCCCCTGCCTGATGATACTCCTAGGCAGGGCCGCGTCCACATGGCTTGGCAGTCACTGGAGTGAATATCACACCTTAGAAAAACAGGCATTCAGAAATATTTTACTTTGATTTCTGAAGACCTTGTCTGTCTGTCTGTCTGTCTCTCCCTCTCTCCCCCCATTGTTACAGCAACCTGTGACAGGAGTTGGCATGAATCCCATTTTGCATGTCGTAGAGCTGAGCCCCTAAGGAGTTTAACGAAGCCCAGGCCTCTGGCACCGAGTGCGGGTGCACCATCACAAAGCTCGTCCGTGGGGTGGTGACGACTTGTGTGACTTCTGTCCCAGGCTCCCTGATTTTCTGTGCTGACAAGTGATTGATGCAGTTAGGACTGTTGAGACTCTGCAAAGGAGAGGATGATTGAGACGCAGTTCTGGCTTAGCTTCGCCTTTCACCCTTCAGAGTTGGGAGCCATCCAGATAAAGTTTCTCTGTTCACACCTGGTTCCTCACACCCGTGTCCATCATTTGCTTTTCTCCTCGTGGTCTCACGGCGGCTGCCGTTCTACCTGCACTCCGGTGTGTTCTCCATTTTGCTACTTTGAACCACTGCCCTCCCCCACCTCAGGGTGTTGAATCACAGTCAGATCTTTCAGCGCTTCCGAGCAAAGCAAATTCCCCTGTCTCACCGTCGTCACCACTGAAGCTACGCAGTTGGAAGTAGCCTGTGTCTTCTCCCGGCCTCTTGGCCCCTGCCATTTGGGTCATGCCACCAGATGACCCAGGAGAGCCCGCCAGCTCATGTCACGTTTGCTGTCTCTGCGCGTGTGACACAGCACGTACCTTCTTGGCGGCTGGCTTTCACTTCCCTCTTGAGCCGGGCCTTCATCTCTGTTGGGTCTGCCTTGTCTTGTTTTTCCCCCAGGGCTCTGCCTTTGCCTGTCCCTGGTGATGGTTCTCCAGGCTTCAGCCGCTGGAAGTGGAAAGCATCACAGAAGGACACTTTCCAGCCTTAACCTTCCAGAGCTTTGTGGTGTCTCCCATGTATTCACGGTGTCTCCCTTGTGCCCTGCCTCAGACATTGGCACCAGTCTCCTGCTTTCCTCCTGGGCCCCAGGATCGCTTTCTTTCTGTGACCAGCTTTCACTTTGGGCATCTCAGTCCCGTGAATATTACTTCATGAGTAGTTGCAGATAGCATCCTGGTTTTCTTCTCCCTCACCATCCTGTCTTCACCTGAGATCTCTGTCACTCTCCTTGAGCCTGTTGTTCGCTTCTGTCCTCTTTAAATCGTCAGTACACGAGAAAGGGGTTTTATTAAATCTAGTACCTTTCAGTATTTCTCCTCCTTTCCTGTCTGGTCTCAAACACCCGGGCTCAGGCCTTCCTTGGGGGCCTGGGCAATCCTGCCTCAGCCTCCCTAGTTGCTGGGACTGCAGGTGCCCGCCACTAGTTCTGTATCTGCCTTCTTGGTATTTGATAGTGGTGGTCTGTCTTTAGAACCCCAAGAGCCGAGAGGGCAAGCAGGCAGAGCCAGGCCGGCCGCCGCTTACTTTGCTCAAGGAGCTTTTCCTGACTGTGAGTGCTGTCCCCTCTCCCTGTGCCTCTCAACCCTTGAGCTGGCTTTCTGTCTTTGTACTCCGTGGTCTTAACACTGCCCCCCTGCATTGTGCTCTGTCTGGGCCTTCCTCCAGAGGGGAAGCATTTTGAGGTCAGAAATCAGTGTGTCTCTTTTGTGTTGAAGCACAAGTGATGAGGACTGGGTGAGAACTGGAATTTTCGCTATATTGTGCTCAGCATGAAGATTTCCTAACCTGACTTGCTTTTGATCAGAAGTCTGGATGATAATCCCCTTTTCATGTTTGACTCGCTAGAAGGGGGAGATCATATAGTATATGGTGAAATTCTCTATTTAGGACATTTGTCTGGGGACCTGAACTAAACTCATTTTAAAAATGAGTTTTAAAAAAAGGATTTATTAGCTTTTAAATTTTGTGCATATGAATGTTTTGTACTCAAAAAAAAAAATAACGCAGGTTTCATTTTGTATGTTCACCACACATGTGCTCGCCCACAGAGTCCAGGAGAGGACATTTGATCCCCAGAACACAGTTTGCAGGCAGCTTTGAGCCTCTTCCACATGGCTGCTGGGAACTGAACCTGGGTCCTTTGCATGAGTAGCCAGTGCTGTTAACTGCTGAATCATATCTACAACCCCACAATTCTTTTTTTAAAGAATTACCTTACATTTTCAACATTGTTATTTAGGTCATTTTAGGTTTTTCCACTTTTTTTTTAGAGGTTTTATTTGTGATGATGATGGTGGTGGTGGTGGTGATGGTGGTGATGGTGATGATGGTGATGATGGTGATGATGGTGATGATGATGATGATGATGTGCGTTTGTGTGTGTGTGTGTGTGTGTGTGTGTGTGTGTGTGTGTGTGTGTGTAGAGAAATGGTTTTTCTACATATCCTTGGCTGTCCTGGATTTCACTCTGTAGACCAGGCTGGCCTCAAACTCACAGAGATCCACCTGCCTCTGTCTTCCAAGTGCGGGGACTAAAAGCATGTTCCACCATTGCCCAGCTTCTTTCACTGTATTTTTTAAAAAAAAAACTTAAGTGGCAATAAGCCAACCACATTGGGTGGGCACTCACTCTTGCCCACCACAAAGTTACCCTTGGTTGGTGTCCTAGTAACTTGAGAATTACCTACCCTGAACATGCTTGCCTATAGCCTGGGCTTAATTTTCTAGGAAGATTAATGACCTCACTTTAAGGTAAAATAGGAGCCTTATCCTTTATCTGTGCTACGTTCACTCGGGATTCTAGTGAATCAGCGACTAAGGAAAGGGAATGCACACTGATGCATTGTTCTGAATCCCACTGAGACTTATATGTTACAGGTCACCTACATAGTTCCCAGATTCATTCCACACAGGTCATCCGAAATGACTGATCTTATTGTGGCCTGTTTTGCTTACTTGGTTCATGTTTCTAGTGATGTGTCAGGCAGTATGTACAGACCATGGAGGAGACCAAAGTACTCATGGGGCAAGGCCGCCTCTTGCCCTGTCCCCCTGGCAAAGGGCCTTTCAAAAACTCTTTGAACAAAATGAAAAATGTACTTTATCAAAAACTGGGTCTGTGGGTAGTTAATAAGAGAGTCTTCAACATGAATACCTCTTCTAGTCTCTGTTGTCCACATTGCCCCACTGTGAGAGAAGAGGGACCAAAGCCAACCATTGGGACACTGCCCCACTGAGGAGCATTCTCCGGGGCAGTGTGCTTAGTTGCTAACATCTAAATGATAGTATTCTCCACACTGAAATCTTGGTTTTTGGTGTTTTCACTAGAAATTGGAAGCATATTGAATTCCCAGCAAAGCAGTAATCAACTCTTAGAGTAGACACTGTCTTCTCCTGGAGACACCAAATGGCGGATGACTCAGGTGCAGCCACAGAGCCGGGAGGACCAGGGAGCCGAGGAGGGTTCTGCAGCAGCCTTAGGGGTTGTGGTTGTGGTAGAGGCTGGGGTCACTCGTGAAAGTAAACCCGGAGACAAGAAGTGGATCCCCATCACCAGGCTGGGCCCCCTGGTCAGGACAGGACGGTCAAGTCCCTGGAGGAGCTCTACTTTTCTCTGGGCACATCCCTAAAGGATGAGGTTCTAAAGACCATGCCAGTGCAGAAGCAGACTCGGGCTGGCCTGTGGACCAGTGTCAAAACTTTTGTCCCTCTTGGGGACTGCAATGGTCATGTTGGTCTTGGTGTTAAGTGCTCCAAGGAAGTAGCCACTGCCATCTAAGGGGCCATCGCCTTGGCCAACTTTTTCATCGTCCCTGTGCAGAGAGGCTACTGGGGGAAGAAAATTGCCAAGCCCTACACTGTTCCTGCAAGGTGACAGACCATGGAGGCTCTGTACTGGCACCAAGTGAATGGAGCCCCTTGTGATAACTGTTCCACGTTAATTTCTGACTGTGCCAGTGGGTTTGTCCAGAAGGATGTTACTTCCACAGGACTCCAAGGAGGCTGGAGCAGAAGGCAGTCTGAACACACTCAGTGATCTCCTCCTGTAGTGGGGTAGGCTGTCAGTCACACTGCAGGTGATCACGGGTATAGATGATTTGCATAACAGGGTATTATAGCCTGTGCTTTATTTCCCTTCCTTATGGAATTAGTTCTTCTTTTGTTAATTGGCACTGATCATGGCTTTTGCTTAAAGCAGCGGTTCTCAAAAATAATTTTATGGTTGGGGGTCACCGCAACATAAGGAACTGTATTAAAGGGTCGCGGCGTTAACAAAGTTGAGAACCACTGTCCTGAAGAGTAGGAGTTAGGTCAGAAACCTCAGAATGGAGAAAATTTAAATAACATTCGAGTAGCTGGGTGAGTAAATCCTGGTGTTTGCGCTCCAGTGCCGTTGCCATGGAGACCATATGAAGCGAGGCCTATTCGACATGGTGGCTCACACCTGTAATCAGCACTCTGGAGGCTGAGGTGGGGAGGGTAGCTGTGAGCCTGTGACCAGTATGTGCTACAGAGTCATAACTGGTCTTAACAGCCGGAAGAAAAGAGGCCTTAGTACATGTTACCTTGCTCCCATCTTAGCCTTGGGGATCCTCACCAGAAACCTTTTCCTTCTCTCTCTTGTGCGGTTCATGACTTGAGAGATGTTTTGCAGTTATTCCCAGCCCAACTTTTAGGATTTATCAGCACTTGCCTGGTGGACAGCACCCAGCCCTGGCTTCTTCCTCCTCATCCCCCAGAGCACAGGATCCCACCCTCCAAAATCACAATGCTTCTTCCTCCACACAAGTCCATTCAGAGTCTATTAGGAGCATACTAAGGACACAGGAATAATGATGGCATCCTCAAAACTACAGATATAGTGACTGCTTAAGTTAGAGGTGCTGTGTGGGGAAGCAGGGGAACTGAGTACAATGTAGGCCTTTAATCCCCTCATTTGGGAGGCAGAGACAGACTTCTGTGAGGTTGAGGCCACTGTAGACCAGCATATTGAGTTCAGGTCAGCTAAGGCTGAATAGTAAGACTCAGGGATGTACTCTGGGAGCAACATTTTCATGCAGTGAACGTAATTAATATCTGGTCTGCGGTAGAACCAGCACTGGAGACTTGCATGACTTCCAGAATCTTGCTCATCAGCATCAGTGTATGTAGGTAGAACTGTAGATGACCTTGACAGACACCTGAGATTCCCAAGACTCTCCTCACAGTTTCCCTACAAAGGACAAGGAGCATAACACATGGTGATTATGTTTGCATTCCATCAAGCAGCAGGCGAGGGTCTTTGGTGAGAAGCAGATCCTAGAGTGTCGGATTCATCACGCATGTGTTAAGTAAGGTGTAAGCTTAGCATATGATGGGAGTTCAGGGACATTTCCAATTGCAGTGAAGAGCACCGAGGCCTTGTTTTCTTTAAGGTTTTTGAGACAGGATTTCTTTGTGTAAGAGCCCTAGCTGTCCTGGAACTCACTATTGTCTGACCTCATCTCACAGAGATCTGCCCGCCTCTGCCTTCCAACTCCTGGGATTAAATGCATGCACCACCACCACCACCACCACCACCTCTGGGCTTTGGAGGTTTTTATTTCTCTGTGTCAGGTAGCCTTGAGAGCATTAGCTCAGCCTACCCTTTGTAGCCAGAACTTGGTTCCAAACAGAATTGTTTTGAAAACAGTTGCTCCTAATATGTCAAAATTGATTTGGCTTAAGGTAAAAAGGAAATCGTAGCCTGATTTTTTTTTTTAAACTAGGGACAAAAATGTTCATATGCCAGAGTCAGCCGCACAGAGCACAGTTCAGTTCCTAGCAGACTTTATCGTTTTTTATTACTCATTTCCAGTTGTCCGCCAGTGTGCCAGATAAAAAGTAAAATTACATGAAGAATTAGGATACTTCACCCACATTTTATTTTTTAGATGGATTTTGTCTTATTGCATGTGATTACAGCACTATGAGGGATGATGTCATTGCTAGTGACAGAAGACTTAGATGACAGATTGTCTTGAAATCTCTAACATGAGGGTTCACTTTTTTGTTAATCGTGCTTGTATAATGTGAATATGAAAAGCACATTCAGTGAGCTAGAAGTGTGTAAACCCAGCGGCAGAGCCCTTGGCTAGCATGCGCAGGGCCTTAGCTTTGACCTCCCCCTCAGAAGTAAAAGGAGAAAGAGGAGAGAAGGGAAGGATGATGGAGGGAAGTTGCTGCATTTGCTCAGGACCTGCCTTTTTATCTAGCTGGCGACCCCTGCCTATCCATACAAACATAATGCCATGGATAGAATTTGTTCTCAAGGAAATTGTTAACCAAATGAGGTTTTTATTTAGACATGTGCACAGGTGTAATTGTGCAGGCACACTACTTATTAGGTGGCATTTAATAGCAGCTCCCACTGGTGGCTTAAATATTTTGCTTAGGTGCCATCAGCTGCTGTGAACCCCACTGACCTTTGTCCTGTCCTTGAAAGTGGAAAAAAGAACAAGTAAGCCATTTTGGAGTCTTGGTTTTGCCAGAGCAAGTGGGGAGGGTCGGGCTGCCCATGGGTGAAGCTGTATGTTTTTGAACTTTGCACATGGTGCTTTGCACGAGTCAAAATTGCCAAAGAGACAGATGTTGCCAATTTCAAATGTACAGGGGGAAGGCAAACATTGCTAAGCAACGCTGTACTTGAGAGAGCATTTTTTAGGAGCAGAGCCAGGGGAGTTGTGCCTGGGAGCACTCTGCTTCTTATGGCTCTGTACCAGAAAGACATGCGAAGTTCTTCCTTGTCAGGGCCGCCATTGCCGCCGCCAGCACCAACGGCAGTGACCTAGTGGCATTCAGCAGGGCTGGCAGGGCCTGTGTTGAGACAGGGAAGCTTTTTTGCCATGTAGGGAGGCATTAAGACATGCTCAGGGAGGTAAGTTTCCCACTGCTCCACAGTAGTATAGATGGGGGTGTGGAATAAGGCAAGAGATGGCTAGATCTCGAAAGAAGCTCCTATTTGTCTGTTTCTCCCCTTTTCTCTGCAACAATCAGTGCAACCCGCCTCAGTCTTCTGTGTGCATGACTATAAACAAGGGAAATAAGCTTTGCAGCCACAGGCATTCAGCGCCTCCCAGGTCCTCTGCGGCTGCACACACCTGATAGGTAACCAGAGGCGGCAGCGGCTGCTGCTGTTTCTTTGTCTGTCACCAGAGGTTTGGCTACCTCTTGAGATTTGTGTGGCTGTTTGTGTGGACTCCGGAGCCTGCCTTCTTATACAATAATAGTCGCAAAAGTAGAGAAAGTATACCTATCCATAGTTCTGTATTGATAGCAGATGCAGACCTGTTTTTACTGTGGTGTGTTTTGAAACATTGTCTAACTATGTAGCTCAGGCAGGCCTTGAACATTCTGCTGCCTCTGCCTCCCAAGTGTTGGGGTTGCAGGATTATATCGCCATGCCAGAATACATGAATATTGATAATATATTTATGGCAATTAAAAAAAAGCATAAATGTTCAATAATCCCTACGACTAATAACTTTTTCCTATACCTTTCAAGCACTAGTCCTGAATTTATGAATGATTTGGCAAATATAGATTGAAGATACCGATCATTTAAAAGTCAAATCATGCCGGGCGGTGGTGGCGCACGCCTTTAATCCCAGCACTCGGGAGGCAGAGCCAGGTGGATCTCTGTGAGTTTGAGGCCAGCCTGGGCTACCAAGTGAGTTCCAGGAAAAGGCGCAAAGCTACACAGAGAAACCCTGTCTCGAAAAACCAAAAAAAAAAAAAAAAAAAAAGTTCAAAACATGAATTGTGCACATGCATTATTACCCTTTTAAGACCTTACACCTTTGTTTATTTTTTCAGCAGATATGTTGAATCCAAGTCTAGTTTAGAAGATTGGGGAACATCATGCACCTTTTTTAAGGGGTGTGTACATGCACGCGCGCGCGCGCGCACACACACACACACACACACACACACACGTACATGAGAGCAGGTGCCCACAGAAGCCAGAGATATTAGACCCTGCTGGAGCAGGAGTCACAGGCATTTGTGAACCTCTTGATGTGGTACCTACAAGAACATTATGCATCGCCCCACCTCCCATCCCCCACCCCAGCAAGGTTTCTCTGTGTAACAGCTCTGGTTGTCCTGGAATTCGCTTTGTAGACCAGGCTGGCCTTGAACTCACAGAGATCTGCTTTCCTCTACTTCCAAAGTGCTGGGATCAAAGGTGCGCGCCACCACTGCCCGGCTGTAATAATGTGCATTATTAACCACTGAGCCATATCTCTAACTGCCTCCACAAGTTTCAAGGTCTAGCAACAATGCCTTTCACAAAGCCTAGGGATGTTTCAGAACACTCTTACTGCAGAGCAGACAGATGTGTAGATAAGCTTCATTGTTCTTTTAGCTTTGTGCTTCTCACTGATTGGTTTTTGTTTGTTTGGTTTTTTTTTTTTTAACATTGTCTGTGGTCACATAATCTGTATGTGTCTGGAGTATAAATTTATTTGATGAAAAATTCTAGTAAGAAAAGATACCAGTTTCTCGTTTTTCTCTCTCAGAATACAGAGCATGTTTACTTTAAGATTAAGCTGCCGGGCGGTGGTGGCGCACGCCTTTAATCCCAGCACTCGGGAGGCAGAGCCAGGCGGATCTCTGTGAGTTCGAGGCCAGCCTGGTCTCCAAAGTGAGTTCCAGGAAAGGCGCAAAGCTACACAGAGAAACCCTGTCTCGAAAAACCAAAAAAAAAAAAAAAAAAAAAAAAAAAAGATTAAGCTGTATTGCCAAGTGGTGGTAGCACCCGCCTTTAATCCCAGCACTTGAGAGGCAGAGGCAGGCTGATCTCTGTGAGCTGGAGGCCAGCCTGATCTACAGAGTGAGTTCCAGAACACAGAGAAATCCTGTCTTGAAATGCACCCCCACCCACCCACCCACCTACCCACCTACCCCCCACACACACGCGTGCGCACACGCCTCTGCTGAGTGCTGGGATTCAAGGCAAACACTGCCACCTGACACTTTCCTTGTTTTTCAGTACAGTTTTCTAGCTGTTTCTCGTTCTATCTACAAAAGTCTGTGTGGACACTGTCTTCATTACAAAACCAACTGTTGGACATGGAGATGACTCTTAGAGATTAGCTGAAAGGCTTCTCTCTCTGCTCAGGAGCCAATCTGAAAGTGCAGCATCATTCTAAGTATCGTACTGTTCATTATAGTATAGAATAGCATAAAGCCCTTAGCATGGAGCTTATCACTATAAATCAGTTAAAAAATTTGGGTTGAAAGGACCTTAAGCAAGTCTGTTAAAGGTTACAACCCCCTTGTCCCCTAGCTGGTGATGTAATTACCATGTCAGGGAGGTAGTGAACGCACCCCCCTACTGTTCCCACGGGCTGTGAGCCAGGTGTCGGGCAGTGTCGGGAGGGTGCCACTGTTGGATCATATATAACTGAGATGCAGTTCATCTTCTAAAGGCAGTTACTTTGTTGTTGCTATTAGTGTGGTTTTCTTGTCTCCCATAGTCTCTCTTCTCTGGCTTCTAGATCCTGTATTTTGGGAAAGCCTAAAAGGAGCAGGTATAATCATGAGAGGCAGTAAATATAAGAATATTTGAAACTGAGATTAATGTGGTTGCTTGTGTGTGCCCTTAAACACCGTAAGGGTGGACTCCTCCGGGGTCAAGAGCTCTAGAGACCTGAGTCTGAGGGCCCCAGGCCCTGTGTGTACATCCTATGGATGACAGCCAGAAGCAGGCATTGAAAGAGATGAAGATGGGTTTGAAAGGAGCCAATGCCTGGTGAATGCTTCCAAAATAGGGACAGACCTCTCTTCTTAGTTTTTAAAATTGTAGTGAATAGCTTACAATCAGAAAATATTTATAGTACTTTAAAGGTAATTTCTCCCCCTAACATTTTAAATGCTGGTTTAAAACAATTTTGTTTTGAGACAAGGTCTTGCTTATGAAGCTAAAGATGACCTTGAACTTGTGGCAATCCCCGTATGCTATTCCACACCTGGCCTTTACCTTGCTCCTGTATTTATTAAGTACGATTGAGGAACATTAAGTATTTATTCAGAACTTTACTACAAAGTATATTTTCATTTTTGATTGGTCAGTAAATGACTAGCAGGTGACCTTTGCTGAAGTCTTACGCAGTTTCCTGTCCTTCCAGGACACATTTATATATGAAGATAAGCCAGGAAAAGATTAAGTCTTTTCTGGGATTCAGTGTGATGACTAAGTTTCTTCTAAATTCCTCCCTTATTTCCTCCATCCATCTGTCCTTCCGTCCGTTCATCCATCCATCCATCCATCCATCCATCCATCCATCCATCCATCCATCCGTACTCCTCTCCTCCCTTCTTTGAGAGAGGGAGGGCCTTGCTGTGTAAACCAGCTCTGCCTGGATTGCACACACTCTGTTCTTAGTCTCCAGTTAAACTGGTAGGCACAGGCTTGCATGCCACTTCTACTTGAATTTGGTTTTAAACAGACTGTACAAAAGCAAAACATAGTTTAAATTTAGGTGCCTCTTGTTAGGCTTAAACGAATGATTTATAACCACTTATAAAATTCCAACAGCACTTTGTTAAAGCCTTTTTTTTCCCTCTCTTTTTCTTTTTCTGGTACTGGGGATTGAACCCAGGGAGGGTCTTGTGCATGCTAGTCCAGTGCACGGTAATAAGTAAGTTCTACTTTCCCAAGGTGATTCTCCAATACTGTACCGATTCATTTGTTTCTTGTTAAGTATGAGGAAGTGAAGGCCAGCTCTTCCTTCCTCCTCCAGTGTTTGTTACAGTATCTGTAATCCCCAGCGGAGTTTCAAGCTGTTTGTTTACTCCCAGTATTCATACCTCTGGCCCAGCACTGCAGTAATTTTCTTCCCCTCCTTCCCCCCCACTGCTGGATTCTGGTTTTTGTTTTTGAAAATAATCGACGCCAGGAGACAGAGAAGCAAGACCTAGCCTGGGGGAGACATTGTGATTACTGCCATGGTAAACCCGGGATAAAACCTCTGCGTTCGTCCCGACAAGGCATGGATTAAATGATTTATTTTATTCCTATGACTTCAGCTTCTTTCAACCTTCTCCAGAAACTGGCCGAAAGTCCCACCCAGTCCCTTTCATTTAGATACCTCCGTAGCCTCAGCTTATACTTAGCTATTAAAAAAAACAAAAAAAAAAAGCACCCATGAAACTCAGAATTAAACATCGTTTCCAAACACCGTGTGCCACTTAAATATGACAGACATGAACACTTACAAAGAAGAGCAGGTTTAAGTCTTTGTAAACATCCCATGATTGACAAAGTAATGTAGTACTGTTGTCTTAGATGAGAACTGTATATCAGTATGATCGGTGAGAGACAGGAGCGGCAGGAGGGACAGAATGTGCATGTGTGTCTGTGCACATGTATGTGGGCAGCACAGAGGTCGTGTAGAGCACACAATGACAACACGTCCAATTGTGAGTTCATAACTCCTTGCAGTGACACGCTCTACTTGAAGAAGTACTCATCTTTGCCCAGTTTATGTTCACACTCAAAGCAGCCTCTCAAGCACACATTCTGACAGCATCTTAGGAAGTAGAATTGGGTTTCAGAAGGAGAAACCGATCATATAGTTTTTTAGGCCATTTGAAAGAACGTGTCTTTTTTCTTTCTTTCTTTTTTTCCTTTTTAATCACTGCAATGAGGTGTCTAGACTTGTCCTCTGTGGTGATTTGGTTTTTTTTCCGCCCTTCAGTGCCTCGTTAGCCATCCTCACTAAATCATTCATGGTTGCTGTACCCACAATGGGCTTCACGGGGCCTCATGTGATCTCTCATCAAAGGTCCAGTGTTTTACAGGCTCACTCCCTTGGGGATCTCAGCTCCCCACACTACGTGGCGAATGGTGATAATTCACAGTCAGTCAGGAAGCTGAGAAGTGAGACCAGACATGCTCTCTAATAGTGGCTGGTGATGTTGCTGTTGCTTGACTGACGGTTCACCCAGGCACCACCTCTGAGTGACTTTAAACACGTCCCTCACTTTGTACCGAGAGGTTACTTGACGAGCTGGTACAGATGCATCAACACTAGTCAGTACTGTTTCGTTGGCTTCCTGAAATGCTACCAAACACCTAGGAACTCAGAATCCCGTGAGAAGGAATGGTGCTAGAAGTTCGGGGTGGTGGCACTTTTGCCACAGCCCCATATTATTAGCATATTTGTGTCAGGTTAATGTTTACAGTTCTCTGTGGAGAGAACAGCTATTCACTACTTGATTTGCTTTTATTTATTGAATCCAGACCGCGAGAATCAGAATCCCCAGATTCAGAATTACCAGTGTTGCTTTCTCTTAACAAAACTCTAAACAGAATTTCCAGGATGGAAAAGTTCAGTTAATTCAGACTGAGATTTTTACGATATTTTCATGTGTTTTAGGAAAATGAACCCTCTCTATGACACCAGTGAAAACAAACGCTTCTGTCATGTGATGAATCGGCTGCCTGGGAAGGAACACAGAATTGTCTAATTCCTCTTATTGGTCTTTAAGGGCTGCTTCCTGGAAGGGTTCATAAAAGTTTCCGTGTTTTGTTTTTTACCCTTCCCCCCATTTTTAGCCCACGTTTGCTTTAGTTTCAAGTCATAGGGATGACATGGTTTGTGGCTAGAGGAGCAGTTTCCCTAAAAGTGTACCTTAAACAATTCCGGCTGTGGGCTGTCATTTCCTGACTGAGGTGGGCTCCAGTGCAGACAGACTGAGGGCATTCTCTGCCACCGTGTAGCTGTGGGGTCTTTTGATCTCCTGCCTCCCAGGGACACACACCCTGCCTTTACCCCACCCGAGCATGCTGCTTGGAGGAGACCAGTGAGAACACCCTGATTACGATGCGGAGCTGAATGTGAGGGAAAACTTTGAGAGAAGAGCAGAAGTGTTGTCTCCTCCTCCTCCTCCTCCTCCTCCTCCTCCTCCTCCTCCTCCTCCTCCTCCTCCTCCTCCTCCAGATTCTCCCCCAGGGAGGCTGTGCGGTCTCCTGTAGCAGGTTTTGTTGGGAAGTGAATCACAAGTGGCCTGTGGGTTCCTCTTCGTCCTTTGTCTCGCTGTGTAGTTGAAGATTGGCCTGGGCCTCCTGGGAGCTGGTATCGCAGACCTGTACCACCACGGTACCTCTTTACCATACTTACAATCTTGTATGCCTCTTCCTTCTAAAAAGTTGTTTGGAGAACCAGAAAGATTTCTGCAAGTGCAGTCTAATCAGATGTGTGCTAATCTCTGTGTCTGGCATGCAGTCGGATGCTACAAAGAGGTGTTTAGGGACATGAATGATTTTGTGTGTGCACAAATCACTTCTTACCAGTGGTTTTCATTTCTTACCACTGATCTAGGGCTCCTATGGATGCAGCTCAGTGGTTGAATGTGTGCTTAGCATACTTCAATCCCTAGCATCAAAAAAACTCGAAACAACCTGTTTAAAAAAAAAAAAAAACTTCTCACTATTTAGGGGCCAATAAGATGGCTCAGTGAGCAGAGATACCTGCCACCAAGCCGGATGATCCGTATTGTGGAAAGAGAGAGCCAGTGCCTGTAAATTGCCCTCTGACTCATACATACACACATTTGTATGCATCCACACAGCTACATGCATGCACATGTACACAAACAAATGTAAGTTAAAAAAAAAAACTGTCCACTTTTTGGGGACATTTTTTAGGGAGATAAAACATGTTTAATAATCTTCAGTAAAAAATATGTTTTTAAAATGATGTGTGTGTTGGTATCTCTCTACCTGAGCAGTGCCCATGGAGAGAGATGTGAGCCATTCCATGTAGGTGACTTTGGGTCCTCTTGAAGAGCAGTCCTTGCTCTTCACAGCTGATCCATCTTTCCAGCCCAATGAATAATCTTTAAAGGAAGAGTTTAACAGTTAAATGCAACTTGCATAGCATACTTTCAGTTAAAGAAAACTGTTTAGGGTGCCTTATTTAGTAATTCTCTTTCATTAATAGCCTTAAACACCCTTGGGTTTGTGTGTGTACGTGTGCACATGTGTTGTGGCTATTGTTTTTAATTGGCCTATATGTGTGCCCACGCATCCATCTAGAAGCCTCAGAAACTCTTATGCTAAAGTTTGGTGTATAGAGATTGACATACGGACAGTTACCCAGGGACTGTGGTGCCGTAACGCCTTCCAGCTGAAGCAGGCACACCCAGGCGGTGTTCTTGGAGCCGACTTAGGTGATTTACTGCGTATTCACAGAGTACAATTAACATTATGTCAGGCCTTGTTCAGGCAGGCCTTTTGGTTTCCGACTCTAATCTTTCTTAGAAGTGATGATTATGGTATCTTCATATAATTGCATCTATTTATTTGTATGGCACAGATTTTAACACGCACTATTTTATTTCTTCCTCGTAACACTCTTTCCAGGCTTTGTGTATTTCACACATATGTACATTCAGTACTTATTTACTAGTTCATATGTTTAGTGTGTGTGATAGGCATGTGTCCACTAGCATGTACATATGTACTTGGAGCAAGCCTGTGCCGCGGGGCCATATGTCAGAGCCCAGCCTCTACCTTAACATATGGTCTCTCTGTTTTTGTCTGTGTGTGCCAGGCTAGCTGACCTCATGTTTTTCCACAGATTCGCCTGTCACCACGTCCTGTCTTGCCTCGGGAGCCCCAGGGTTACAGATGTGTGTTACTGGGTCCACCCTTATGGTGGGTTCTGGAAAGCCCAGCTGAGGTCCTCACACAAGAAGCAAGCTTGGTCCCTTGTTCAGTACTTCAGTTTAACTGCTAGAAAGGGAGCCAAAAAATGCGTTTCTCTCAAGGACTTGCCGGTTTCCTTTGAGAAGTGAGAGCAGGCCTGGGTCCTGTTCCGTATGCATCATGTCCACGCTGGGAAGGTGGCTGCCAGTCTGTAGGCAGTAGGGTTCAATTGCCAGGCACAGCTGAGGACAGACAGACAGACAGACAGACACATCTGAGACAGGAGAAGGACAGCTCCATAGAGGAGGTTTTATAAAGGTCCAGGAGCCGAAGACAGGTGGCAGGATTTCCAGGAGTTTTCATCTTTTTTTATTTCAATCTAATGTTTGTGAGTTGTTTTTTTGTTTTTGTTTTTGTTTGTTTGGTTTTTTTTTGTTTTTGTTTTTGTTTTGTTTTTTTTTTTTTTTTTTTTTTTTTTTTTTGAGACAGGATTTCTCTGTGTAGCCCTGGCTGTCTTGGAACTCACTTTGCTGACCAGGCTGGCCTCGAACTCAGATCCACCCTCCTGCCTGTTGGGATTAAAGGCATGGGCCACCCCCCACCCCATCCCCTACCCCCGACCCGGCTGTTTGTTGGTTGTTTTTTGTTTTTGTTTTTTCCGCCATAGCCAAGTGATAGATTTAATGGTTTAGGATTTAAAAGTTTAAAAGAGAATCTGGGCAGTGGCGGCACACGCCTTTTACCCTAGCATTCGGGAGGCAGAGGCAGGCAGATCTCTGAGTTAAGAGCCCAGCCTGGTCTACAGAGCGAGTTCCAGGACAGCCAGGACACAGAAAAACCCTGCCTCAAAAAAAGAAAAAAAAGGAGTGGAGCTGGAGAGATGGCTCAGTGGATAAGAACACTGACTGTTCTCCTAGAGGACCTGGGTTCAATTCCCAGTACCCACCTGGCAGCTCACAACTGTCTGTAACTCCAGTTCCAGGGGATCCGAGGCCCTCACACAGGCATACATGCAGGCAAAACACCAATGCGCATAAAATAAAAATACATTGTTTAAAAATTTTTTTCAAAAAGTTTAGAGATGAACAATTGAAATCTTCCCTGTTGTGTTCCCCGACCACCTAGTTGTTTATAGAAAAAAAAAATTGTTACTTTTTGTTCATTATTCCAAGCAGTACTTTAAGTATAATAGGCAACTCTGAACGCGTGGTCTAGCCTCTGACACTTTTCCATTTGTGCAGATGCTGACACAGCACCTTGTTTTTCTTCTACTTCATATAGCTGGGACATTCCCTCATCAGACTTCCTTGTCGTCGTCCTAGTTGCGTGGAATTTCTTTTTTTTTTTTTTTTTTTGGTTTTTCGAGACAGGGTTTCTCTGTGTAG